>NW_018742309.1:1800000-2097725 GCF_001683475.1 Chenopodium quinoa | reverse complement strand
TCTCAAGACTATAAATACTTAATTAATCCTCATTAAAAGGGATGAAGCAATTGAGAGGCAATTGATCAAGCAATTAATCTCAACCTGAAAACAGAGAAGAACAGAAACATTACGGAACACTAATAACCGGCTAATCTCGCTAGCATAGCAGATTACCAACATTAAACACTCTCACCTAGAGAGGTCTTATTACTTTAATTTCCGTATTAATTACTCCTTAATCAGGTACTAACTTGACCGTTGGAGGCGGAGCTCTCAGGAGTCTCCGTTATTTTGCAGGTACAGGCGTCCGGTTCCAGTCTCGGAATTGTAACTCTCCGCAGGACATCAGAAAACCCCGAAACATTTGGCGCCGTCTGTGGGGAGAGTACTTCAGAGATGGCATCCAAGTCTGTACCGACTCCTAAAGAGAGGCGTCCCCTAAACGACCCTCAAGTTCAGTCGGATCATGACACCGAAAGTGAATTTGAAGTGGAAACTCATACAGCTCCAGACGGGACCCTAAGGGCCCGACGTACCCGTCATACCGAAAGGAGGGAACGGGAGCATCTTCAAACAGGAAGCGAGCCATCAGGCGCACCGCCTGCTCGGCAACAGCCGACTGATGGGTCTGCTCCCATCACAAGGAACGAACTCATGACCTTCATGAGGGACTTCAAGGAGAGATTCAAGAGTTGATCAACAAAAAGCCGCCTGCTTCAGTCAAAGAGCAGTCGGCCAAAAAACCTTCCACTTCACTTGAAGAGGAAGCCAGTTCAAGGGCGAGAGGCGACTCCTCATCCTAAATCCAAGAAGCGGGAGCCACCTGCTCTTGATTTCACAAAATTCCGTTATCCTACGGGAAATAGGAAACCGGTTCGTCATATTCAGGCGGACGGGTCAAAGCAAACGTTCACAGATGCTCGGCTACTGCTAGAGCAGAAGAAGAGTGACCGATTGTCAGAGTCGGCTTCTACTTCAAATTTTCAAGACAGTTTGCGAAATTCCTCGATGAGGCATACTCAGCCGTACCATGAGAGTCAGTCAGGCGGCACCTCCCGTCAGTCCGGCTTTCATAGTGCCCAGGCGGTACCAAACTTACCATTTGTGCCGCAACAACAGTATTTTATGCAGCCACCTCCATTTGGTGGACCTGCAGCAAAAAAACGTCCAACCTATGGACTGGCAGCTACGGTTGCTTAGACTTGGTGAACAGCCGTCGGCCTTCTCCAAGGAAATTACTGAAGCCGCTCAGCCGGCCAAAGTAAAAAATGTACTAGTAGGCGCCTATGACGGCACTACTAACCCAGAAGACCATCTGATGGCATTCACCAACCTGATGTACCTTCAAGGGTTGGATGATCCCACTTGGTGCAAGTGTTTCCCAGCGACTCTCAAGGGAATCGCACAGCAATGGTTCGGCAACCTGCCGACTGGTTGTGTAAACAGCTTCAGGACGCTTGCTTACTTATTTGCCTCCAACTTCGCCATGAACATCCCTGCGAAGAAAACGACCCTTGATTTGGGAACAATTCAGCAGGGCGAGAAGGAGGGGCTTCGTTCTTACATCAGGCGGTTCAACCTGATGAGAATACAGATTCAAGGGTTACCGGATGAGGTAGCTTATACTGACTTTTTTAGAGGTCTCAAAGACGGGTCTACCTTCAAATTTGATTTAGTTCGAAAAAGGGTGGCGACTCTTCAAGAGGCCTTGATTGAAGCAGAAGCCTATATACAGGCGACTGATCTGTGTACGATAAAACAGTCGGACGGGAAAAGGTTCGACAAAAGAGAAGGACGACAGAAACAGTCGTCTAACAAAGATGAGAAAAGAAAAGAGGTCTGGGCGGTTGATTCCTCTAAACAGCCGGCCCAGAAAAAGAAAAAAGAATTCAAACCATACTCCCCAAAGTATGTGTTTAACAAGGATAACCAGTTTATCCTAAAAGAAATAAAGGGACGGTTCTCAATTGAGAAGCCGGTCCCCATGAAGGGTTCTGCAAACAACCGGAACCAAGACAAAATCTGTGCTTATCATGATGACGTTGGTCATCACACCAATGACTGCATCAGTCTCATGCGGTACCTAGACCGCTTGGCTGAGCAAGGTGATCTTGACACTTATGTCAAGAAATCTACGGGGAACACTTCCTCAAAAAAGCAGTCGGCCAAAAAGAATCAACAGGCCGACAGTTCCGATACAGATGATGCAGTCGTCTACACCATTGCAGGCGGCTTCTCAGGAGGCGGCCCCACTATTAGGGGCAACAAAGATAATATAAGGCGGTTAGATGTAAATTCCGTTCACCAAGAACGGCCGTCCAAATATACATTTCCTGAGATTGTCATCACTGAAGAGGATCTAGGAGGGGTAAGGGGGCCGCATGACGACCCTCTCGTTATTGAATGTAAAGTGGCCAACCAGAGAGTTGGCCGAATCCTCATAGATACCGGGAGCTCCTCAGATCTCATCAGCAGCAAATGTCTGTCAAAACTGAAATATCAGACGGACTGCATACATCCGGCCTCCCACCCTTTAATAGGGTTTGGAGGAGGAGTCGTCCACCCACTGGGACGAGTAGATTTACCCATTCGCCTGGGCGAAAAAGGGAAGGACGACACATGGTAGTCCGGTTCCTAGTAGTAGAGGAACTCTCGGCTTACAACATGATTCTGGGTCGACCAACCCTGAATAATTCCAAGGCTGTTATAATCCCGTCTCTTATGCTGCTTAAGTTTGAGAGGGATAATGGAACAGTCGGCTCCCTAAGGGGAGATCAGAGGATGGCCCGAGAGTGCTATCTCTCGGATGTCAAGCCCACTGTTATGGCCACTGGGTCAAGTGGAGAAAAAACAGACCTTGAAAATGTCAAGGAGAGTGCGCCTGTTCAAGAAACAGGCGACAAAAAGAGAAAGGCGTCCCAGACAGAGTCCGCAAGAAAAGCAAGAAAATAGCAATCATTGGCAGAGGAGCGGCCGGATGAGTTCCGCCCTCAGCCGGCTGGTGAGCATGCGGACCTGTTCTTAGACGACTCACGTCCTGACCGAACAGTCAAAGTTGGGACGACTGCTCTGAGAAACCTTGGTGACGACTTTCACAACCTATTGAAAGAATACAAGGACATCTTTGCATTTGAAGTCCATGAAATGCCAGGCATTAGTCCTGATCTGGCAGTACATAAACTCGCTGTGGATCCGAAAAAGAAGCCGGTACGGCAAAAGAAGCGAAACCATGGCGAAGAAAGAAGTCAGGCGGCAGCCGCCGAAGTTAAAAAATTACTTGATGCAGGGTTCATTCGCAATGTTACTTCCCAGACTGGGTTGCAAATGTGGTGCTTGTTAAAAAGCCGAATGGCACCTGGCGAATGTGTGTAGACTACACAGACTTAAACAAGGCGTGCCCCAAAGACAGTTACCCTCTGCCTAAAATTGATAACCTGGTCGACTCAACAGCGGGTCATGCCTTGATGAGTTTTATGGACGCCTATTCTGGTTTCCATCAAATTCCCTTATGGAAGAAAGATCAGGAGAAGACGGCCTTCGTCACTGATCAGAGGTTATACTGTTACACGGTCATGCCGTTTCGTCTTAAGAATGCCCCGGCTACCTTCCAACGAATGATAAACACAGTGTTCTTTGATCAGATTGGGAGAAACGTCGAGGCATATATTGATGATATGATTGTCAAGACTAAACTTCAGAAAGATCATCTGACGGACCTCCGAGAAACTTTCGCCACACTCAGGCGGCACCATGTCATGCTCAATCCCAAGAAATGTGTATTTGGAGTTGAGTCTGGGAAATTTCTCGGATTCCTTATCAATCAGAGAGGAATAGAGGCGAACCCTGAGAAGGTGCAGGCGGTCATTGACATGCAGTCGCCTCGTACCATCCGAGAGGTTCAGAAGTTAACAGGTTGTCTGGCGGCCTTGGGGAGATTCCTAAGCCGATCAGGCGACAAATGCCTATACTTTTTCCAGGCAATTAAGAAAAAGGCAAGGTTTGAATGGGGCCGGATGCTGAGGCCGCCTTCCAGAAATTAAAAGTTCACTTGCATTCCTTGCCGAGGCTGGTCAGCCCTTTGCCCAAAGAGGATCTCTACATGTACCTGGCCGTCTCTGATCATGCGTTAAGCGCTGTGCTCCTTGCTGAAAGGGACGGCTGTCAGCTCCCGGTCTACTTTGTCAGTCACGTACTGAAAAATGCCGAGTTGAGGTATCCCCTAGTGGAGAAATTTGGTCTTGCACTCTTCATGGCTGTTAAAAAATTGAAGCCCTACTTTTTGGCACATGCAGTCATCGTGTATACCGACCAACCAATCAAGCGGCCCCTTACCATCATGGAGTCGTCAGGACGAATGATCAAATGGGCCATAGAAATACAGAGCCTCGAAGTTACTTTCAAGCCTAGAAAAGCAGTGAAGGGGCAAGCCTTTGCTGACTTTATTGTAGAGATGACTCGTCCTCCTGACTCTCAAGTTCCAGACCAAGTCTGGAAGGTATATGTGGACGGAAGCTCTACTTCAAATGGTTGTGGAGCAGGCGTCGTATGTCAATCTCCAGAGGG
The DNA here is from genome assembly GCF_001683475.1 of Chenopodium quinoa. Taxonomy (NCBI): domain Eukaryota; kingdom Viridiplantae; phylum Streptophyta; class Magnoliopsida; order Caryophyllales; family Amaranthaceae; genus Chenopodium; species Chenopodium quinoa. The sequence continues at coordinate 2,093,180 of NW_018742309.1, read as the reverse complement.
CGACAGGTTCGAGTATGCTCTACGCTTCAGTTTTCAGGCTTCAAACAATGAGGCAGAATATGAAGCTTTACTAGCCGGGATCCGCATGTGCAAGGCGGCAGGGGCAAGAAAAATAGACGCCTGTTCTGATTCACAATTGATAGTGAGTCAGTACAATGGCGAATACGAAGCAACCCATCCGGCCATGATCAAGTATTTACAGGCGGTCCGACAAGCAGTCGGCTCCCTTGAGGATTTCCATCTGATCCAAGTGCCGAGATCAGAAAACAACCAGGCAGATGCACTGTCAAAATTAGCATCATCCGCCTCCTCCGATACTCCTCGAACTGTTTTTTGGGAAGTAATGGAGAAGAGAAGCATCGAGGAAAACCCTATTGGAATCCTAGACAGAAGCTCAACCTGGATGGATTCAATCAGGGCATATCTGACAAACGGTACACTGCCGGATGATCCTCAACAGGCGGCAGCACTGAAAAAAACGAGCCTCCTGTTTTGAAATGATACAGGGAGAACTTCACAAGAGGGGGTACCTTCAACCCTTCTTAAAGTGTGTTACTCCTGAAAAGGGACGAGAGATACTAGATGATCTTCACTCTGGTTTCTGTGCTTCTCATATAGGTGGTAGGATGCTTGCTCAAAGGGCAAGGCGGCAAAGCTACTTTTGGCCTACTTTGGAAGCAGATGCAATGGAGATGGTGAAAAAATGTGACAAGTGCCAAAGGTTTGGCAAATTAATTTACCGTCCGGCTACTGACCTCACTACCATTCACAGCCCACTACCGTTTGCTAAGTGGGGCATGGACATTCTGGGTCCATATACGCCTGCTACAGGCGGCAGAAGGTATATACTTGTTGCCGTTGACTACTTCACTAAATGGGTAGAGGCGAAGGCTGTAAAGGGAATCAAGACGAAAGATGTAATTTCATTCATTTGGAAAAACGTCATCACTCGGTTCGGGGTTCCCATGTCTATGGTTTTTGATAATGGTCCCCAATTTGAGACGCCTGTTCTCAAAAGCTGGTTGGGAGACCAAGGAATTGCACACTACTTTGCATCTGTCGGCCGTCCACAAGCAAACGGCCAGGTAGAAGCCTTTAATAAAATCATCTCAGACGGTCTCAAGAAAAAGATTAACGAGCAGGCGGCCTATGGGCGGATGAACTACCACATGTTCTCTGGGCCATTAGGACGACTGAAAAAGGGGCGACTGGAGAAACTCCATTCCTCCTAACTTATGGTGCGGAAGCTGTTCTTCCAATAGAACACTACGAGCCGACTCTTCGAGTAATGCTATATGACGAAGAGGCAAACTGGGAAGCCATGCGCCTGGCATTAGACTCACTTCCTGAAAAGAGGGGAAATGCTGTTTTGCGCCATGAGATCTATCGCCTGAGAATGACTAGATCATACAACAAAAAAGTACACAAGCGTCCACTCAAAGTAGGGGACTTTGTACTTAGAAAAATGGAAGCAGTTGGTAGGGCTAATGAGTCTGGCAAACTAACTCCCAACTGGAAGGACCCTACCGAATCTATGAGGAAGTCAGGGACGGTACCTACCGTCTGGAAACACAAGACGGACAACCGTTGCCTCGAACTTGGAATGTAGATAACCTTAAAAAATATTTCTTCTGAATGATTTAAAATAAAGAGCTACTTAATAAAGTTTGCACTTACTATTCAATTTTGTATTACGAGGGGCATGCCGTCTGTACCTTTACAGTCGGCTACTCTCCATTGAGTTTTTCACTCTATCTTTAGAGGGGCATGCCGTCTGTACCTTTACAGTCGGCTACTCTCCATTGAGTATTTTACTCACAATACTTAGCTAAAAAGATTAGGGCCTGGCCGACCCTGTGTCTAACAGGCGGCTACCCTTCTTTTACTTAGCACCTACGTTCACCAAGAACTTACCAAGGCCTCCGGCCGAATGATCAGACCAGGCGCCAAGCCACCTGATCAAATCTACGAAACTAATACGACCTGTCCCAACATCATAGCAGGCGTCCGACGGCATCCCTCCGGATGAAATTCGTCGCAGAGAGCAGCTCCCTTTTGGGTGGAACATTGTTCTATAAACTAATTACACGGCACCTATACGACTGTCCCCAAGGGCAACCACGTAGCCGTTTTTGAGACAAGGATAACTCTATCACTAACCAAACCAGTGGTAGCAGTTGACATCTGAGTCAGATGACCACCTGTATTACTTGGGATAAATGCAGGGGGTACCTATTGAGTTAATAGCCAACAAACATTGGCGAATCAAGGGGTCTAGCCGGCCTACGCCGCCTGGTACCTCTACTACTCAATCTAGATTGTGACGAAGACTAAGTAACTCCTATGTTAACTTAATAGTCACTCAAACTTAGTATGGAGCCTAAAAGGTATGAGTCGTCCGCCTGTTTTTAATAAACAGGGGCTCTCAACCACTACTCTTGCTAGGTTAACAAATTACGAGTTAAAAGCCAACATTGGCAATAAAGGGAAACAACCGGTTCCCGCCGCTTGTTATCCTACTTAATTCCTTGGCGACTAGGTAATACTATTTACTTGGTCAGACCGATTGAATAAATAGTTCGAATATCGATTGAATAAATGGCCGACTGATCGTCTATCCTGGAAACAGACAACCAGTCGTCCAGGGGCATAGGCGGCGTACTTACTATTTGTACCTGTCTGCAACGTTCGGCCATGTACAACAGTCGGACTAGTGAACAATTGGATATTAGATATGGAATACTTAGACAAATTTGAATCAAAACAAAAATTTGATTAAAAATAAGCCGGTCATTAAAGACCAGCAGAATATTCAAAACCCCGGCCCCCTGGCCGGGTAAATACAAAGCAAACGGCACGCAGGCCGTGGAAAAAATACTTTAAGCTTAAGAAGGGGGCAGTTCAGTATTAGCAGCTGCCGCCTGGTCAGCACTCTTCTTGCTGGACTCGTCTTCAGCTGCACCCTCTTTTGATGCCTTACCCCCAAGTGGCACAAGCGCCACAACCGGCTCTTCCTCCTCCTCCAACGTATCTCCCAACGCCTCTTCTTCAGCAGCCGCCAGGATCTCTTGATTATATGTTTCCGAACACTGGCGGTACGTTCTTTCCCATGAGGCAAAGTCGGCATTGGGGAACAGGCGGCCCCAGGTCATGCGCTGGATTTGAGCGGAGTCTTCCACCATCTCTCGGACGAGCTCTTTCTTCTCTTGCTCGGCCTTTTCCGAGAGCTCTTGGGTAAGACTCTTCTCTTGGCTCACCAGGCGTTCTTTTACGTTGGCCAAAGATTTCTCCATGGCTTCGTAAGAGTGCATTTTTTGGCGAAGAGGTTTCAGCTCGGCCTTAAGATTTGTGACGGTCGCCTCCAGCTCGTCATTCTTCTTCTGGGCCGCCTCTAACTGAGCCCGAACAGCGGCGGTAGCCTGCGCCTGATAATAAAGAATATCAATGGTCAGTACTTCATTTTGGGCAATTTGAAACATTGCCTTATCACAGTTGGAGGCGGCCATAGCTTTTGCGGCCTTTACCTCTTTGTTTTTCCGATCAATCGGCTTGCGAAGGCTGTGAACTCGGAGCAGGGCCTAAGTACAAAAAAAAAACAGGCGTCAGTTTCCAAACAAAAAGATAACAGGCGTCCTGGAACTCAAATACTCAAAAATATGCTAAGTAAACCTCAGCAAGGACCCCTGCAATCCCATCAAGGTCAAGGGTGCCGGCACCCCTGACCGCCTCCCTTTCAGATGGAGGAACTACTTTGATCATGGACTTGGCTACCTCAACCAAGTCAAGCCCCTGAGGGCCGGCTGCATCAAGCGTAAAAAAAGCAAGTTAGACCTAGTCAAGAAGGAAGCAAGTGTGAAAGTTTTTACAAGTGATTGTCCATACTTCTAGGCGACCCCGCCGGGGTTTTAGAAGAAGTGGCCAGCTGCTTCTCAGCCGCCACTGTTTTCCTGGAAGACCCAGGAGAGCTTGCAACAGTCGTCCTCCGGGCCTTGGGGTCCGGCTGTTGCGAGGAAGAAGCTCTTGGAGTGCCAGACTGAAAACAAAAAGAGTTAGTATATGCATAAGACAACTCCTAAAAGAGGAAGAGTTTTCGAAGCCTACCAAGGGTGCCCCCTTGTTGGGGGAGTCGGCACAAGACTGTTGCATGAGAGAGGCCCGCAACATGGCCGCCGCAGTCTTGGATGCTGTTATTTTACTCATGGCGTCAGCTGCAAAAAATAAACAGCAAAGTTAGTAAAGATCCCAAGTAAACAAGGCGTGAAAAAAAACACAGTATTTGTCAGGCCGGCTACCTCTAGAGCACCGACTGCTGAGGCCACAGGCGGCCAAAAAGTACTCGTCATAGAGCCACTTGAAGCTCGGGACGCAGTTCAGGGGTACTTGCTCTCGTACCCCTGAAGTAGAGTTCACCCTAGTCTCTACTTTGAAGAGTCCTTTGTCTAGGATCTCTCTTTTAGCCTTTGGGGGAACAGGCGGCATGCTGCGGCCGCCTGCGAGAAAAGGCGGATCCCTATTCCACTTGTTAAAACGTTGGTTCAGCTTCGTATCTGAACCCTCAATGATAAGGAAGGTGTTCCGCCAATCCTTCCATTTGTTCGCCTTACCTCTCGTCATGAGGTAACCCCTATGGCTTGTTAATTGATACCAGCCGGTACCTCCCGACTTAGGGGTCCGGCTGAGATAGTTCATGTGGGCGAAAGCCTCAAAGCTTGGCTCCACCCCGTACATTTCGCACCCGGCCACATAGCCGAGTACGTTTACCCAAGAGTTGGGGGCTAACTGCCATAACCCCAAATCATACCCATCTAAAATCCGCTGAACAGCCGGATGTAATGGGAAGCGCAGTCCAGCTTTGATGGCCGCCACATAGCAGCCAAAGCAGCCGTCATCATAGCTGGTACCAGCCGGCCAGACGACAGTGTCTTCTGGATCCGGCACGAACAGTAAAAATTCCGGGCCCATTCTGTGGTTAGCAATAAAGCTCTCCACTTTGTCTTGCATGGTTGCGATCCGGCCCCGGGGTACCATGCAGTAGTAGGGGGCGTTTTCCTCCCTGTAAGAGGCGGACGGCTCCGCCCAATTGTCCCCCTTCTCAACTGCATGAGAAAGTCTCGCCTCTTGTAGGCGGCTATGTCTTTCTTCTGAGCCTGGAGAACTGTTGCCAGAAGAGCTGGACTCGGACTCGTCCTCTGACGAGTCCAAAGAGGACGACTCCTCCCCTCTCCCAGAGGGGCCCGCCTCCTCTCCCTTAGAAGGAGCAGGAGGAAAATTAGACATATCAACGGTAAGATGGGAAGGGACCACCTTGGCCCCTCTCTCAGAACTGTCGGCTTGGCAGCCGCCTCGTTTCAATTCTACATCTGGCGCCTGGTCAGATGTTTCACTAATGAGCACCCTTTGGGAGGAGCCGTCTGAGTTTGATATCATAGCAGTCTTTTTTATTCTGGCCATCACGTTCTGCATAGACACAGATACAGTCGGACTTTGTATAAAGGGCAAAGATGGGTCCAGAAAAGGGCAGGCGGCACTCCTAGTCCTAGATTCAGCCGTCCCCGGTGACCGGCTGATCACTAACTTAGGTCGTGTCGTGTGCTTCCGTGGTGCCATTTCAAAAAATAAAAAGAAAATTAAGAGTAAGAGAACTGAGTTACCTGAACGAGTGACGGTTGATGAAGTTCTGGAAATCCGGTGCAGTCGGCTTGTCAGAACAGGCGGTAGGCAGAAAAGGTCCGAAATGTCAGAGCAAGTTCAGGGGTCCGAATGTTCTTGCAAAGTTCTCAAATGTGAAAATGACCGAAGTCAGCACTTCCTTATATAGGCAAAGTGAGAAGGCGAAGGGTCGCTTCCAAATTCAAAATTTGGGCGGGAAAATCTCTCGGCCGTTTCCAAGGTGACACCTGTAGCAGGCCGTCGCCTGTCACCGTGCGACACCTGTCACAGGCGACACGTGACCAGTCACGTGCCACCTGTGAGGGGCAAATGATTAGGGGATTTTTATCCACCAATCACCGTCTGACAAGTGGACCAACCAGGTTCCGCCACGTGTCCTTCACGAAGGCCAATAGGAGCCTGCCACGTGTCAATCACAGATACGTCCTCTACGGACCAATCGAGGCACGCCACGTGTCCACCCATGCCAAATGGGAAAACCGGCCAACAAGGCCCAATCCTGTCTAGAGGCCCGGTCAGCCCTAGGTTTACCCTAAACCTAGAGAGTGGCACGCTTCTCAAGACTATAAATACTTAATTAATCCTCATTAAAAGGGATGAAGCAATTGAGAGGCAATTGATCAAGCAATTAATCTCACCTGAAGAACAGAGAAGAACAGAAACATTACGGAACACTAATAACCGGCTAATCTCGCTAGCAAAGCAGATTACCAACATTAAACACTCTCACCTAGAGAGGTCTTATTACTTTAATTTCCGTATTAATTACTCCTTAATCAGGTACTAACTTGACCGTTGGAGGCGGAGCTCTCAGGAGTCTCCGTTATTTTGCAGGTACAGGCGTCCGGTTCCAGTCTCGGAATTGTAACTCTCCCGCAGGACATCAGAAAACCCCGAAACATAAGGTATGTTTGACTGTGCTTGACTTTCATTTGATTCTAATAGCTTTGTTGAATGTATTTGATTCTCTTTTGATTCAAAAACTTTGTTTGAATGTGTTTGACTTTCAATTGATTTAATTATCGTTGTTCGAATATATTTGACTTTCATTTGATTTAGTAAGCTTTGTTGAATGCATTTAACTTTCATTTGATTCAAATAGTTTTGTTTGAATGTGTTTGAATTTCATTATTTAATTAGCAATGTTTGAAAGTGTTTGACTTTCGCTTGATTCAATTACGTTTGTAGAATGCATTTGACTTTCATTTGATTCGACTAGCTTTGTAGAATGCATTTGACTTTCATTTGATTCAAATTGCTTTGTTTGAATGTGTTTTACTTTCATTTGATATTATTAGCTTTTTATAATGCATTTGAATTTCATTTGATTGAAAATGCTTTATTTGAATATCTTTAACTTTCGTTTGATTCAATTAGCTTTATTTTAATGTGTTTGACTTTCATTTGATCCACTTAGCATTGTGGATTGCATTTGACTTTCATTTGATTCAAATTGCTTTGTTAATCGCATTTGAATTTCATTTGATTCAATCAACTTTTTTGATCGTATTTGAATTTCTTTGTATTCAAAATGCTCTGTTCGAATGTGTTTGACTTTCATTTTATTCAATTAGCTTTGTTTAAATATGTTTGACTTTCATTTGATATAATTAGCATTGTTTGTATGTGTTTGACTTATATTTTATGCAATTAGCTTTGTAGAATGTGTTTGACTTTCATTTGATTCAAATAGCTTTGTTTGTTTGTGTTTGAATTTCATTTGATTCAATTAGATTTGTTGAATGTATTTCACTTTCATTTGATTCAATTAGCTTTTTAGATTGCATTAGACTTTCATTTGATTCAAAATAGATTTGCTAGTATGTGTTTACTTTCATTAGATTCAAATAGCTTTGTTTAAAGGTGTTTTACTTTCATTCGGTTTTATAAGCATTGTTCGAATATGTTTGACTTTCATTTGATTCAATAAGCTTTGTTAAATGCATTTGACATTCATTTCATTCAATAAGCTTTGTAAAATGCATTTGATTTTCATTTAAATCAAATACCTTTATTTGAACGTGTTTTACTTTCATTTGATTGAATTAGCTTTGTAGATTGCATTTTAATTTCATTTGATTTAAAAAGCTTAGTTAGAAGGTGTTTGACTTTCATTTGATTCGAGTATTGTTGTTGAATGCATATGACTTTCATTTGATTCAAAAAATCTTTGTTTGTATGTGTTAGGCTTTCATTTGATTTAAGTAGCTTTGTATGAATGTCTTTGACTTTTGTTTAAGGTAAAAATTACCCTAGACACGTGACCCAATGAGGGCCAAACACGTGTCACCCTCCTATAGCACCATGGGCATCCAACCAATGGATGCCACGTGGCATTGTACCCCCAATGGGGGAGCAAATCCTCATCTGCTATAAATAGAGGAATCCTCCTCATTTATTGGCATTCATAAATACTGACACAAAACCCGAGCAATATTAATTGCGGAATCTCCTGGAATCCGAGAGATATACTCGTTTACTTTCTGCACAAAATCTCATCCGGAATCATACTAACTTGATCTTCGGAGGCGGAACACTACCTAACCGGAGTTTCATGGTTTTGCAGGTACCGAAGTCAGGTGTGCATTCCCGGTGCTGTAACTCTCCCGCAAGACACCTTAGAAAATTCCGAAACATTTGGCGCCGTCTGTGGGGTGAGTATCGCTGAGATGACATCTGACAATGTACCAACTGCAAAGGTCAGCCGGCCCACGGCTGACCCTGAGGTCCATACGGACCACGAAAGTGGCGGTGGTGACGACTACAATGTCGAAACCTACATGGCCCCAGACGGGTCATTCCGCTCTAGGCGCACCCGTACCAAGGAAAAGAAGGAACGGGGCCAAGATAAAGCTTGTCCAAACAACCCAGGCGGCAAGCACCCTGGACAACCCCAGGCGGCGGAGGGGGCTGCCCCCGTAACTAGAGACGAACTCATGAATCTCATGACTAGTTTTAAAGGGGAAATTAAAGACATTATCAAGAAGTCAGCTGGCTCCAACAAGGGTCAGTCGGCCAAGAAGGCTTCCAGAAAGAAGCCAATTAAAGACCGTGTGCCTACTCATCACTCGAAGCCCAAGGGGGCGGATGGGCCCCTGATCGACCTTTCAAAAATTTGTTTCCCTAAATCAGGGCAGCGAAAGGCCATCCGGCATATACAGTCAGATGGGTCAAAGAAGACTTTGTCTGACGCTCTGTTGTTAATATAGGAGAAGAGAAGTCAGAGCATGTCTCAGTCGGCTTCTACGTCAACCTACCCAGACAGTTTCCGCAATACTTCGATGAAGCATTCGAAAACTAACCCAGGGAGCCAGTCACACGGCACGTCCGTACGTACTCCTCCTCATGTGATCCATTAGGCTCCATATGTGCCCCACTAACCATATGCACCCGAATCACCCTATATACAGCTGTCCCCCTTTGGAGGACTGGCGGCAAACATAGTCCAGCCCATGGACTGGCAGCTCCGGCTGCTAAACTAAGGGGAACAGCCTTCGTCTTTCCCCCGGGAAATAACCGAGGCGGCACAGCCGGCCAAGGTTAAGAACGTGTTGGTGGGTACCTACAACGGTACTACCAACTCGGAAGACCACCTGATGGCATACACCAACCTCATGTACCTTCAAGGGTTGGATGATGCCGCTTGGTGTCGATGCTTACCAGCCACGATGAAGGGCATAGCCCAACGGTGGTTTGGCAACCTGCCGGCGAGGTGCATCAATAATTTAAAGACGCTTGCATATCTGTTTGCGTCCAACTTTTCCATGAATATCCCTGCCAAGAAGACTAGCCTCGACCTAGGGGCTATCCATTAGGGAGACAAGGAAGGACTCCGGTCCTATGTCAGGCGGTTCAATCTGATAAAAATTCAGGTATAAGGACTGTCTGACAAAGTTGCGTACACAGACTTCTTCAAGGTTCTGAAGGATGGGTCAACATTAAAATTTGACCTGGTCCGCAAGAGGGTTGCTACCCTCCAAGAGGCACTAATGGTGGCCGAAGCTTACATACAGGCGACGGAACTCTGTGCCATCAAGCACTCGTCAGAGCCCAAGCGGTCTGACAAAATAGAGAGCCTACCCCAACAGTCGGCCAAAAAAGAAGAAAAGAAAAGAAAAGAAGTCTGGGCAGCTGACCGCCCAGGTTAGTCGTCCCAGAAAAAGTAAAAGAAGTTGGAACTGTACATCCCCAAGTACAAGTTCAACAAGGACTGCTCCTCCATCCTCTTGGAGATAAAAGACCGGTTGACAATTGAGAGACCAGCTCCTTTGAAGAGCTCTGTCAAATATCGGGAGAAGAGCAAGTATTGTCAATTCCAGGAGGACATTGGCCATGACACCAATGGTTGCTACAGCCTCATGCGGCTATTGGACCGTCTGGCTGATGAGGGGGCTCTAAAGTCCTACCTGACGAAGTCCAAGGGTAACCCCAAAAACAGTGGACAACCGTCAAAGAAGTCGGCCGTAAGCTCTAACACTGATAAGGAGCAAATTTACACCATTGCAGGCGGCTTCACTAGAGGGGTTCCCTCAATCCGGGGTTCCAAGGACAACATCAGAAAGTTGTCCAGCTCAGAGGATGAAGGTCAGGCGTCGAAAGACACCTTCCCTGAGGTCTTCATATTTGAGAAAGACAGGGGTACGATCAGGCGGCCCCATGATGACCCTATCGTCATCGAATGTAAAGTCGCCAATAAAAGAGTTAGCCGGATCTTAATCAATACCAGGAGCTCGTCTAACCTGATAAGCTATCGCTGCTTGACGAAGCTTAAGTACAAGCCCAGCAGTATGCACAAGGCTCCCCACCCTCTAGTCGGCTTTGGGGACGGGGTAGTGCATCCGATGGGTAGGATTGACCTACATATTCGGCTGGGAGGCAAAGGGGAAGGACAACACATGGTCATCAAGTTTTTGGTGGTCGAGGAACCGACTGCCTTCTCTCATGCTGATAAAATTTGAGAGGGATGATGGGTCAGTAGGCTCCCTTGGACCAAAAGGCGGCAAGAGAGTGCTATCTCTCCGACGTCAAGCCGATTGCCCATGCACCCGGTCCCAGCGAGGAACCTACTGACCTCGTGGACAAAGAAGCTGGTCCTGCCCCTAATGCAGGCGGTACAAAGAGAAAAGCGAACCAACTGGCCCCCACCAGAAAAATGAAATATCAATCACTAGCCGGGGAAAGGCCGGATGACGGCCGACCCCAGCCGGCTAGTGAGAGCATTGATGTCGTCCTGGACGACAGTCGTCCTGACTGAACAGTCATGGTTGGGACGGTTGCTGTTGAAAAGTTGGGAGCAGACTTGCTCAAACTTCTGAGAGAGTTCAAACGCCTCTTTGCCTTTGAAGTGGAGGAGATGCCAGGCGTCAGCCCGGATCTAGCCGTCCACAAGCTAGCCGTGGATCCCAACATGAAGCTGGTTAGGAAATTAAGAAAGATCATGGCGAGGAGAGGTCTCAAGCGGCTGCTGCCGAGGTAAAAAAACTCCTGGATGCTGGGTTCACTCGGCAGTGTTACTACCCGGATTGGGTAGCAAATGTTGTTCTCGTCAAAAAGCCGAATGGTACCTAGAAAATGTGTGTAGATTATACAGATCTGAACACGGCATGTCCGAAAGATAGCTACCCGCTTCCTAAGATTGACAGTCTGGTTGACTCTACAGCCAGCCATACCCTGATGAGCTTCATGGATGCCTACTCAGGCTTCCATCAAATTCCCCTATGGAAGAAGGATCAGGAGAAGACGGCCTTCGTCACTTATCAGGGGTTGTACTGCTACACGGTGATGCCGTTTGTGTTGAAGAATGTGCCTGCTACCTTCCAACGAATGCTCAACGCGGTCTTCACTAATCAAATCGGAAGGAATGTAGAGGCGTATATTGATGACTTGATAGTCAAATCCAAGGTTCAGGCGGATCACCTAGCTGACCTCCGAGAAACCTTCACCGCACTAAGGCGGCACAAGGTCATGCTTAATCCCAAAAAGTGTGTCTTTGGTGTTGAGTCTAGGAAGTTTCTCGGATTCTTGATAGATTAAAGTGGCATAGAGGCCAATCCCGAAAAGGTACAGGCAATGATTGACATGTTATCACCTTGAACCGTCAAGGAGGCCCAGAAGCTAACCGGTTGCCTGGTGGCATTAGGAAGATTCCTCAGCCGGTCAGGTGACAAATGCCTTTACTTCTTCCAGGCAATCAGGAAGAGGTCCAGATTTGAATGGGGAGAAGAGGCTGAGGCGACATTTTAGAGGTTAAAACAACACTTGCACTCTTTGCCAAGGCTAGTGAGCCCCTTGCCCAAGGACGTTCACTACATGTACCTAGCCGTCTCAGATCACTCCCTCAGTGCCATTCTCCTTGCTGAGAGAGACGACAAGCAGCTCCCGGTGTACTTCATCAGCCACATTCTCAGAAATGCTGAGCTCCGGTACCCAATGATTGAAAAATTTAGGTTGGATTTCTACAAGGCAGTCAAGCGGCTGAAGGCATACTTCCTAGCCCATCTGGTGACTGTCTACACTAATCAACCACTCAAGCGTCCAATGACTACCATAGAGTCATCCGGTAGAATGATCAAGTGGGCTGTTGAAATGTAAAGCCTGGAGATAACTTTTGAACGTAGGCGGGCAGTGAAAGGTTAGGCGTTTGCCGACTTCATTGTTGAAATGACTAGGCCAGCTCACCCGGAAAATCCCGATCAAGTTTGGAAGTTGTTCGTATACGGAAGCTCTACGGTAAATGGCTGTGGTGCATGCGTAATTTGCAAATATCTGGAAGGGGATACATACGAATATGCACTACGGTTCAAATTTCAAGCTTCAAACAATGAAGCTGAGTACGAGGCCCTGTTAGCCGGTATACGCATGTGTAAGGCGACAGGGGCAAGAAAAGTTGACGCCTGCTCGAACTCTCAATTGATTGTTAGCCAATTCAATGATGACTATGAGGCCACCCATCCGGCAATGATCAAATACCTGCAGGCGGTCAAAGATGAGGCGGGGACATTTGACGAGTGCCATCTAAGTCAGGTGCCCCGGTCAGAGAACAATTAGGCGGATGCTTTGTCCAAACTATCCTCATCCGCCACTTGTGATACGCCTAGGTCTGTATTCTAGGAGGTCATGGAAAAAAGAAGTATTGAACATGACCCCATTGGAATTCTTGACCGAAGCTCTACCTGGATGGACCTCATCCGGGATTATTTGGTAGACGGCACTCTTCCGGATGCCCCATCAGAAGCGGCAGCACTTAAAAAGCGAGCTCTGAGATTTGAAATGTACAAGGGGGAACTCTTCAGAAAGGGTTACCTCCAGCCGTTGCTGAAGTGCGTTACCCCAGAGAAGGGAAAAGAGGTGCTAGAGGATCTCCATGCGGGTTTTGTGCTTCACATATAGGCGGCAGGACTCTAGCAAAGAGAGCTAGGTGGCAAGGCTACTTTTGGCCTACTCTCGAGGCTGACGCCATGGACTTAGTGAAGAAGTGTGACAAGTGTCAGAAGTTTGGCCGGCTCATACACCGTTTGGCAACAGATCTAACGGCTATCTACAGTTCGGTTCCCTTTGCAAAATGGGGCATGGACAACTTCACCAAGTGGGTTGAGGCCGAGGCGGTCAAAGGCATCAAGACAAAGGACGTCATCTCCTTCATTTTGAGGAACATCATCACCCGGTTTGGAGTGCCTATGTCTATGGTTTTTGACAACGGTCTTCAATTTGAAACGTCTGCCCTCAAGGATTGGTTGGGAGATCAGGGGATCTCACATTGTTTTGCATCCGTTGGCCGGCCCTTAGCAAACGGTCAAGTTGAAGCCTTCAACAAACTCATCTCAGACGTCATAAAAAAGAAGATTGAAAGAGCCGGTGGTCTTTGGGCGGATGAGTTACCTCACGTCCTTTGGGCCATCAGAACAACTGAAAAGGGGGCAGCTGGTGCAACCCTGTTTCTCATGACATACGGCACTTAAGATCTCTTGGTAATTGGACTTTATGAGCCAACACTCCGAGTCATGCTCTATGACGAAGAGGCTAACTGGGAGGCCATGCGTCTTGCATTGGATTCACTTCCAGAACGCAGGGGCAATGCCACCTTGCGTCATGAGATATACCGTCTGAGAATGACGAGGGCTTACAACAAAAGAGTACACAAGCGGCCCCTCAAAGTTGGGGACTTTGTGTTACGAAAAATGGAAGCAACCGGTAGGGCAAACAAGCAGGGAAAGCTAACCCCGACTGGGAAGGCCCCTACCGGATTTTTGAAGAAGTCAGAGGAGGCACCTACCGCCTGGAATCACCAGACGGCAGGCAGTTACCCAGATGCTGGAATGTAAATAACTTGAAAAAGTACTACTTCTAGGGAGATGTTATCATTTTTTGTAAATAGTGTAAATGAATGAGAGATACTTTATTTCAATTTATTTTTGTGTACCAAAGTCCCAATGTGAACAACACATCCGGGCATCTTCTAAGTTCCAATGTGAACAACACATCCGGTCATCTTCCAAAACCTACATGTGCAAATGCGCAACTGGGCATTCGTTTGCCCAAACTTAAACCAAAAAATGCTAAGTACCTAACTTAGCCATTTAAAGGCATCCGGCAACGCCCTTCCGGGTGAATTTTTCGAAGAGAACATCTCCCTTCCGGGTGCCACATTGTTCTAAGCGTTAAAAACTCGGACGGTCTTAACCGGTTTGATAGACCTTTTGCAAACAAGATAGAACCAATTATTACCCCAAGGCAATACAGACGGTAAAATTAAATCTTGTTGGTCAGCCGGCTATTGCCAAAAAGCACCCTAGCCGGCTACCACGCCCATTAGTCAACTTCAAAACATCGAATTCCAAGCAATATTGAAAGATCTTAACTAACTGTTACCCCAAGGTTACCTAGCAGGGGAGATTACATGTCAAGTCACAACTGCTCGTTGCTCCTAGGCAATACAAACGGTAAGGCAGACTTTTGTCGTCAGCCGGCCTTTGCCAAAAGGCGCCTCGGTCGACCCCGACTCCCCATACAAATGGTCTCATAGACCCCGATTTCATTCTATCGCCCTAGCACAACTCAGGCGGCAATCAGCGCCTTAGCATGCGCCTGATCTTAATCCGCCTGAACCCAGGGAAAACCTGATATATATTGATTAGGATAGCTATGGACGGTTACCTGATTAGTGTTGGCACTAAGCAACCACCCGCCCAGGGGCAGACATAGCCAACACATCCGGCAATATCAGGTAATATGAACAACGTATGCAATATAGCAGAAATTCAATAAGTCGCAAAAATAGCAGAAATTCAATAAGTCACAAAAAATGAAAATTAAACAACGGTTGCAAAGAACATATCATTTAACTTGTTCAAGTGTTAACCGGACCCCTTGTCCGGTGAAAGATACATAGAAAAAAAACGGCACCCAAGCCGGAAAAAGTAAAGGCAAAGAGCTCAAGGTTGAGGCCCAGCCGGATCCTTGGAGGCATTTTCTGGAACATGGGGACTACCTCTTTATTTTCATCCTGCTTCTCTCCCCCCTTTGAGTCGATCTCTGCCTGCATGGCGTCGATCTGCTTCTTAACCCAATCCTCATAAGGCTCTAGAGTCGGCTGCTTTGTTTCCTGCGTATCAATGGCAAGATCTGTGTATTTGTAGGCAAGCTCCCACACGGCGTACTCTGTATCCGGGTGCACCGGGAACCAAGCCAATTGCATTTGGTTGGTGCAGTCTTGCTCATTCTCTTCAATGAACCGGCTCTGATCAGCTTCCAACGTGGTTTGGAAGTTCTGGCTGGCAGCAGCGGCCTCCTTCTTCAGGCGAACATTGTCAGCCAGGAGCGTCGTTTTCTCCTTTTTGGCAAGCTCCAAGAGCTTAGCCGAATCCGACGCCTTCTTTGCCTCCGCCTCAGCATTCTCCTTCTCCGTCTGGAGATTGTAGAGCTTGGTGCCAGCTTCATTGAGCGTCTTCTGGAGCGCCTTGATGGAATCCGCCTGTTGCATTATTATGCTTTTAGTTTTCAATTCATGCATAATCATGAAATACTGGGCAACATTATGAGCGTCAGACGCATCCCGTTTAGCTCGAATGACCTCCTCACACTTGGGAGCGTAGGCTTTCTTGAGCCCTTCCACGCGCTACATTGACTGCAAAAACCCAAACGGTGTTAAGAGGGGTTAAACGGTAAGATAACTTAAACAAATAATGAAATATCAAAGTTGAATAGCATACATCAGCCAAGCCGGCCATGACCCGGTCGGCATTGAAGGTGTTGATCCCAAGGATAGCCTCCTTTTCCTCCTTTGGGACCGCCTTCAGCATGGCCCGAGCGTATGGCTGAAGATCTGACCAGCGAGGGGATAGATCTGCACCAGAAAAAGATGGTGAGAAGGCAATATACTTCCCTCCTATCAACTGTCGGCTGCCAGATGTGTGTTATGGCTGGAGTTGGGAGTGCGACTTGACCCGCATAGGCTTGCCAAGCAAAGAAGGCTTGAAGGGGTTAGTAGTACCTTGGGATGCCGGCAGAGGGTCGCGACTGCCCTCAGCTGCTACAAAGGCGCTGGATTCCCTAGGAGACGCAGTCTCCTTCTCGAGGACATCCGGCTGCCTGGCGGATAGATCAAATCCCAGGCCGAGGTTTTTGACAGATTTACCCCCAACCGTTAGGCGGCTGGGTACTGTCATGGAGGAAGTCTTCCTCGCCTTATTCTAGGTTGGCGGGTCCTCGCCAGGCCGAGGCCTTATTAATTTTTCGATGGAGCGGGGCACCTTGCTCCCATCCTGAAACAACGCACAAAAAGGTCAGGCGACAATGAAGTCAAACAAAAATCGAAGGAACAAGAAAGGAAAAGCAAGATACCTTATTTTTTGCCGCTTGGGCAGCAAGCTTTTTCTCCGCATTACCCTTGCGGATTTCAGCGGCTAACTTAGCAGGCGTCTTGTCAGCAGGCAACATAGCTAGGCCACGCACTGCACAAAAGAACCCATCCGGATAAAAGAATGGTAAAAAAAAAAATCATTACAAACAGCAAAACAAGGTCAATCGCTAATGTGACCTACGTTAATCAAAATGAGTGCTAAGCTTACAGACGGACAAAAACGCCTCGTCACGAAGAAATTCATGCTTTGGCACCCAATTTTTGGGTACGCTTATTATCTCCCCATTGGAGAGAGTAGTTGTGGTCTGTTCAAACAATTTTGACTCAATTATTCGCTCGTAGTCCTCATCCGGGATACGAGGATTTTTGCATTTATGGCCCAAGAGGTCCGGCTTCCGGTTGTATGTCTTATACTCCCAGTTTTCCTCCTTGGTAGGAGAAGAGACCAAGTAGAACCTGTTCTTCTAGTCCGACCACTTAGACGGTTTGTCTAGGGTCGTCAGGTACTGGGGATAGGTAATCAATGTGTACCAAGCTCTCCAACCGCCTGGGCTTCTGCTCAAATAATGCATGTGAGCAAAGGCCTCCCAGACGGGGTTGAGTTCCTGCATCTCGTAAGCGGCTATGTATCCCAAGATGTTAACCCATGAATTAGGGGTTAACTGCCAGATGCCCAGACCATACCCTCGAAGGATGGCCTTAATTATAATATGAAGAGGGAAGCGGAGACCAACTAGAACCGCCGCTGCATAGCAGCCGAAGTACCCATTTGCGTTGGGCTGCTCGTCCTCCCATCTCAGGCGGCACAATTATTCTCCAATCCTCTCCAAGAGGACTGATCTTTACAAAGTCTGCTAAATTGCTGGCCATGCTGGCCCTATCCTTAGCTGAGACGACAATGAGGAAGGTGTTTCGGGGTTTTCTGATGTCCTGCGGGAGAGTTACAATTCCGAGACAGGAACCGGACGCCTGTACCTGCAAAACAAACGGATGCTCCGGATGATTGGAGATCCGCCTCCGACGGTCAAGTTAGTACTTGATTAAGGAGTAATTAATGCGAAAATTAAAGTGATTGGGTCTCTCTAGGTGAGAGTGTTTAATGTGTGTAATCTGCGTTTTTTTGCGTCATCCCCCTTAATGAGGATTAAGGGGGGTATTTATAACCTCGGGAAACGTGCCAATCTAGGTTTAGGTTAACCTTGGGCTGATTGGGCTTCCCTCGGAAGTTGGGCCTAGGTGACCGGCTTCTCCATTAGGCATGGAGTATGCCACGTGTCATGACATAATAAGTCCATGGTGGACGAACAAGCATGTGCCACATGGCAAGCCCTGAGAGGTCCAACTGGGGGACACTTGGCAGGACCTGATTGGCCCACGTGGCGCATTCCGATTGGTGGGAGCAAAATCCCCTAATCATTTGCCCCTCACAGGTGGCACGTGACTGGTCACGTGTTACCTGTGACAGGTATCGCCCTGTAACAGGCGACGGCCTGCTACAGGCGTCACTCGGCGAGAGGCCGAGAGATTCTCCCGCCAAAATTTTGAATTCTGGAAGTGGCCCTTCGCCTTCTCACTTCGCCTATATAAAGGAGTGTTGACTTCGGTCATTTTCACACTTGAAAACTTTGTGAGAGAACATTCGGACCCCTGAACTTACTCTGACATTTTGGACCCTTTCTGCCTACCGCCTGCTCTGACAAGCCGACTGCAAAGGATTTTCAGAACTTCATCAATCGTCACTCGTTCAGGTAACCGTCGGTTCTCTTACTCTTAATTTTCTCTTTACTTTATTCTTTTTTTAAATGGCACCACGGAAACACACGACACGACCTAGGTTAGTGATCAGCCGGTCACCGGGGACGGCTGAATCTACGACTAGGAGCGCCGCCTGCCCTTTTCTGGACCCATCTTTGCCCTTTATACAAAGTCCGATTGTATCTGTGTCTATGCAGAGAATGATGGCCAGAACATAAAAGACTGCCAGGATCTCAAACTCAGACGACTCCTCCCACAAGGTGCCGATTAGTGAAACATCTTACCAGGCGCCAGATGTGGAAGTGAAACAAAGCGGCTTGAAAGCCGGCAATTCTGAGGGGGGAGTCAAAGTGGCCCCTTCCCAGTTTACAGTTGACAATTCTACATTCTCTCCTGCTCCTTTTAAAGGAGAGGAGGCGGGTCCCTCCGGGAGAGGGGAGGAGTCGTCCTCTTTGGACTCGTTAGAGGACGAATCCGAGTCTAGCTCTTCTGGCCATGCTTCTCTGGACACAGAAGAGAAAAACAGTCTCCTACAAGAGGCGAGGCTTTCTCACGCAATTGAGAAGGGGGACGATTGGGCGGAGCCATCCGCCTCTCACCGAGAGCAAAATACCCCCTACTACTGCACGGTACCTCGGGGCCGGATCACGGCCATGCAAGAGAAAGTGGAGAGCTTTATCGCGAACCACACAATGGGCCCCCGCTTTTTAGTGTTCGTGCCGGATCCAGAAGACACAGTCGTCTGGCCGGCTGGTACCAGTTATGATGGCGCCTGCTTTGGCTGCTACGAGGCGGCCATCAAGGCTGGGCTGCGCTTCCCACTACATCCGGTTGTTCAGCGGATCTTGGATGGGTATGAGTTGGGGTTATGACAGTTAGCCCCAAACTCCTGGGTCAACGTACTCGGCTATGTGGCCGGGTGCGAACTGCACGGGGTGGAGCCGAACTTCGAGGCTTTCGCCCACATGAACTACCTCAGCCGGACCCCTAAGGCAGGCGGTACCGGCTGGTATCAATTGACGAGCCACAGGGGTTACCTCATGACGAGAGGTAAAGCAAACAAATGGAAGGACTGGCGGAGCACCTTCCTTATCATTGAGAGTTCAGACACGAAGCTTAACAAGCGCTTCAACAGGTGGAACAGGAATCCGCCCCTTCTTGCAGGCGGCCGCAGCATGCCGCCTGTTCCCCCCAAGGCTAAGAAAGAGATCCTAGATAAAGGACTCTTCAAAGTAGAGTCGAAGGTGAACTCTACTTCAGAGGTACGAGAGCAAGTACCCCTGCACTGCGTCCCGAGCTTCAAATGGCTCTACGACGAGTACTTTTTGGCCGCCTGTGGCCTCAGCAGTCGGTGCTCAAGAGGTAGCCGGCCTGTCGAATACTCTGTTGTTCCGTGCATTTATTGTTATGACTTTTATTAACTTTGCTATTTGTTTTTGCAGCGGACGCCATGAGCAAAATTACCGCCTCCAAGACTGCGACGGCCATGTTGCGGGCCTCCATCATGCAACAGTCTTCAACCGACTCCCCCAACAAAGGGGCACCCTTGGTGGGCTTCGAACCTTTCACCCTCTTTTTGGAGTTGTGTTTATGCATATACTGACTCTTTTCTTCTTTTTTAGACGGGCGCTCCAAGAGATTCTTCTTCCCAACAGCCGGACCCCAAGGCCCAGAGGACGATTGTTGCGAGCTCTCCTGGTTCTGCCGGGAAACATGCGGCAGCTGAGAAACAGCCGACCACTTCTTCTAAAACTCCAGCTGGGCCACCTAGAAGTATGAAATTGTCCTTGTAAATTTTAGACTTGCTCCCTTCTTTACTAGGTCTAATCCGTTTGTTTATGCTTGATGCAGCCGGCCCTCAAGAGCCTGACATGGTCGAAGTGGCCAAGTCTATGATCAAGGTCGTACCTTCAGCTGAAATGGAGGCGGTCAGGGGTGTCGGCACCCTTGACCTAGACGGGATTGCAGGGGTCCTTGTTGAGGTATACTTAGCATATTTTTGAGTATTTGAATTCCAGGACGCCTGTTTTCTTTTTTGTTTGGAAGCTGACGCCTGTTCCCCTTTTTACTTAGGCCCTGCTCCGAGTGAACGGCCTTCGGAAGCCGCTTGACCGGAAGAACAAAGAGGTAAAGGCTGCAAAAGTTATGGCCGCCTCTGACTGTGATAAGGCAATGTTTCAAATTGCCCAAAATGAAGTTCTGACAATTGATATTCTTTATTATCAGGCGCAGGGTACCGCCGCTATCCGGGCTCAGTCAGAGGCGGCCCAGAAGAGGAATAGCGAGCTGGAGGCGACCATCAACAACCTCAAGACCGAGCTGAGACCTCTTCGCCAAATGATGTCCTCATACGAAACCTTGGAGAAATCCTTGGCGAGCGTAAAGGAACGCCTGGTATCCTAGGAGAAGAGTCTTACTCAGGAGCTCTCGGAAAAGGCCGAGAAAGAAAAGAAAGAGCTGGTCCGGGAGATGATGGAAGACTCTGCTCAAATCCAGCGCATGACTTGGGGCCGCCTCTTCCCCAATGCCGACTTTGCTTCCTGGGAAAAAACGTACCGCCAGTGTTATGATAGATATAATCAAGAGATCTTGGCGGCTGCTGAGGAAGAGGCGTTGGAGGAGGAGGAGCAGCCGGTAGTGGCGCTTGTGCCGCTTGGGGGTAATGCATCGAAGAAGGATGCAGCTGAAGCCGAGTCCAGCAAAAAGAGTGCTGACTAGGCGGCAGCTGCTAATATTGAAGATTTGCCCCCTTCATAAGCTTTATGTCTTCTTTCCCCGGCCTGCGTGCCGTTTGTTTGTATTTACCCGGCCAGGGGGCCGGGGCTCTGAATATTTTGCCGGTCTTTAATGACCGGCTTCCTTTTAATGAATATTTTTGTTTTGCTTCAAATTTGTTTAAGTATTGAATATTCTGATATCCAATTGTACACTATACCGACTGTTTTACATGGCCGATAGTTGCAGACAGGTACGGATAATTATTCACGCCGCCTATGCCCCTGGACGACTGGTTGTCTGTTTCCAGGCAAGACGATCAGTCGGCCATTTATCCAATCGGTATTCGAACCATTTTAAAGACTGGACCCCCTTTAGGCAGGCGGTCCTGTCATTTGTAAAATTAACCAAGTAGGAAAGTGGTTTCCTACTTGTCATGTTTTTAGGCTAGAGACTTTAGGCCGTCTAGGCTAACTGTTCCCCGCCATATTTAATCTAGTGTGAACAGGTGCTGTATGACCAAGTAAACATGATTGTTACCTAGTCGCCAAGTAACTGAGTAGTAGAGGTATCAAGCGGTGGGTACCGGTTGTTCCCCTTTATTCGCCAATGTTTGTTGGCTTTTAACTCATAGGTTGTTAACCTAGCAGGAGTAGTGGTTGAGAGCCCCTGCTAAAAACAGGCGGACGACTATAACTTTTAGGCTCCATACTAAGTTTGAGAGAGTGACTATGAGTAAACTTTGGCGTTAAAGGTACCAGGCGGCGTAGGCCGGCTGAACCTTTTGATTCGCCAATGTTTGTTGGCTATTAACTCAAGAGTTACCCCCTGCATTTATCCAAGTAATACAGGCGGTCATCTGACTCAGATGTCAACTGCTACCACTGGTTTGGTTAGTGATAGAGTTATCCTTGTCTCAAAAACGGCTACGTGGTTGCCCTTGGGGACAGTCGTATAGGTGTCGTGTAATTAGTTTATAGAGCAATGTTCCACCCAAAAGGGAGCTGCTCTCTGTGAAGAATTTCATCCGGAGGGATGCCGCCGGACGCCTGCTGTGATGTTGGGACATGTCGTATTAGTTTAAAGATTGGATCAGTTGGCTTGGCGCCTGGACTGATCATTCGGCTTGTGGCCTTGGTTAGTTCTTGGTGAACGTAGGTGCTAAGTAAGAGGAGGGTAGCCGCCTGTTTAGGCACAAGGTCGGCCAGGCCACCATCATTTTTTTGCTAAGTATAGGAGGGTGGTCGTCTGTCTTGGAATCGACTGTATGTCAAGACGGCATGCCCCTATGGTGATAGAGTAAGATATACAATGGAGAGTAGCCAACTGTAAAGGTACAGGCGGCATGCCCCTCTGAAGATAGAGTAAAAATACTCAATGGAGAGTAGCCGACTGTAAAGGTACAGACGACATGCCCCTCTGAAGATAGAGTAAAATACTCAATGGAGAGTAGCCGACTGTAAAGGTACAGACGGCATGCCCCTCTGAAGATAGAGTAAAATACTCAATGGAGAGTAGCCAACTGTAAATGTATAGGCGGCCTGCCCCTCTTAAGTAAGAATAAAAATTAAACATGGAGAGTAGCCGACTGTTTGTCAGTAAGCATGCCCCTCTTAAGTAAAAATGAAAACTGAGTATGGAGAGTAGCCGATTGTTTGTTAGTAGGCGTGCCCCTCTTAGTACAAAATTGAATATTAAGTATGCAAACTTTTATTAAGTAGCCCTTGACTATTTATATCATTCAAAAGAAATATTTCTTAAGATTATCTACATTCCAAGTTCGAGGCAACGGTTGGCCGTCTGGTGTTTCCAGACGGTAGGTACCATCCCTGACCTCTTCACAGATTCGGTAGGGTCCTTCTCAGTTGGGAGTTAGTTTGCCAGACTCATTAACCCTTCCAACTGCTTCCATTTTTCTAAGTACAAAGTCCCCCACTTTGAGTGGACACCTGTGTACTTTTTTGTTGTATGATCTAGTCATTCTCAGGCGGTAAATTTCATGGCGCAAGACAGCATTGCCCCTCCTTTCAGGAAGTGATTCTAATGCCAGGCGCATGGCTTCCCAGTTTGCCTCTTCGTCATATAACATTACTCGAAGAGTCGGCTCGTAGTGTTCTATTAGAAGAACAGCTTCCGCACCATAAGTTAGGAGGAATGGAGTTTCTCCAGTCGCCCCTTTTTCAGTCGTCCTAATGGCCCAGAGAACATGTGGTAATTCATCCGCCCATTGGCCGCCTGCTCATTCAATCTTTTTCTTGAGACCGTCTAAGATGATTTTATTAAAGGCTTCTACCTGGTCGTTTTCTTGTGGACGGCCGACAGATGCAAAGTAGTGTGCAATTCCTTGGTCACCCAACCAGCTTTTGAGAACAGGCGTCTCAAATTGGGGACCATTATCAAAAACTATAGACATGGGAACCCCGATCCGAGTGATGACATTTTTCCAAATGAATAAAATTACATCCTTCGTCTTGATTCCCTTTACAGCCTCCGCCTCTACCCATTTAGTGAAGTAGTCGACGGCAACAAGTATGTACCTCCTTCCGCCTATAGCAGGCGTATATGGACCCAGAATATCCATGCCCCACTTAGCAAACGGTAGTGGGCTATGAATGGTAGTGAGGTCAGTAGCCGGACAGTGAATTAGTTTTCCAAACCTTTGGCACTTGTCACATTTTTTCACCATCTCCATCGCATCTGCTTCTAAAGTAGGCCAAAAGTAGCCCTGCCGCCTTGCCCGTTGAGCAAGCGTCCTATCGCCTATATGGGAAGCACAGTAACCAGAGTGAAGATCATCTAGTATCTTTCGCCCCTTTACTGGAGTAACACACTTTAAGAAGGGTTGAAGGTACCTCCTTTTGTGAAGTTCTCCCTTTATTATTTCAAAACTGGTTGCTCGTTTTTTCAGTGCTGCCGCCTGTCAGATATGCCCTGATTGGATCCATCCCGGTTGAGCTTCTGTCTAAGATTCCAATAAGGTCTTCCTCAATGCTTCTCTTCTCCATTACTTCCCAAAAAACAGGTCGAGGAGTATCACAGGTGGCGGATGATGCTAATTTTGAAAGTGCATCCGCCTGGTTGTTTTCTGATCTCGGCACTTGGATCAGATGGAAATCCTTAAGGGAGCCGACTGCTTGTCGGACCGCCTGTAAATACTTGATCATGGCCGGATGGGTTGCTTCCTATTCGCCATTGTACTGACTCACTATCAATTGTGAATCGGAACAGGCGTCTATTTTTCTTGCCCCTGCCGCCTTGCACATGCGGATTCCGGCTAGTAAAGCTTCATATTCTGCCTCATTGTTTGAGGCTTGAAAATTGAAGCGTAGAGCATACTCGTACCTGTCGCCTTCTGGCGACTGACATATGACGCCTGCTCCACAACCATTTGAAGTAGAGCTTCCATCCACATATACCTTCCAGACTTGGTTTGGAACTTGAGAGTCAGGAGGACGAGTCATCTCAACAATAAAGTCAGCAAAGGCTTTCCCCTTCACTGCTTTTCTAGGCTCGAAGGTAACTTCGAGGCTCTGTATTTCTATGGCCCATTTGATCATTCGGCCTGACGACTCCATGATGGTCAGTGGCCGCTTGATAGGTTGGTCTGTATACACAACGACTGCATGTGCCAAAAAGTAGGGCTTCAATTTTTTAAAAGCCATGAAGAGTGCAAGACCAAATTTCTCCACTAAGGGATACCTCAACTCGGCATTTTTCAGTACGTGACTGACAAAGTAGACCGGGAGCTGACAGCCGTCTCTTTCAGCAAGGAGAACAGCGCTTAACGCATGATCAGAGACGACCAGGTACATGTAGAGTACTTCTTTGGGAAAAGGGCTGACCAGCCTCGGCAAGGAATGCAAGTGAACTTTCAATTTCTGGAAGGCCGCCTCAGCATACGGCCCCCATTCAAACCTTGCCTTTTTCATAATTGCCTGGAAAAAGTATAAGCATTTGTCGCCTGATCGGCTTAGAAATCTTTCCAAGGCCGCCAGACAACCTATTAACTTCTGAACCTCTCGGATGGTACGAGGCGACTGCATGTCGATGACCGCCTGCACCTTCTCAGGGTTCGCCTTTATTCCTCTTTGATTGATAAGGAATCCGAGAAATTTCCCAGACTCAACTCCAAAGAAACATTTCCTGGGATTGAGCATGACATGGTGCCGCCTGAGTGTGGCGAAAGTTTCTCGGAAGTCCGACAGATGATCTTTCTGAAGTTTAGACTTGACAATCATATCATCAATATATGCCTCGACATTTCTCCCAATCTGATCAAAGAACACAATGTTTATCATTCGCTGGAAAGTGGCCGAGGCATTCTTAAGACCAAACGGCATGACCGTGTAACAGTATAACCCCTGATCAGTGACGAAGGCCATCTTCTCCTGATCTTTCTTCCATAAAGGAATTTGATGGAAACCAGAGTAGGCGTCCATAAAGCTCATCAAAGCATGGTCGGCTGTTGAGTCGACCAGGTTATCAATTTTAGGCAGAGGGTAACTGTCTTTGGGGCACGCCTTGTTTAAGTCTGTGTAGTCTACACACATTCGCCAGGTGCCATTCGGCTTTTTAACAAGCACAACATTTGCAACCCAGTCTGGGAAGTAACATTGCCGAATGAACCCTGCATCAAGTAATTTTTTAACTTCAGTGGCTGCCGCCTGACTTCTTTCTTCGCCATGGTTCCGCTTCTTCTGCCGTACCGGCTACTTTTTCGAATCCACGACCAGTTTATGTACTGCCAGATCAGGACTAATGCCTGGCATTTCATGGACTTCGAATGCAAAGATGTCCTTGTATTCTTTCAATAGTTTGTGAAAGTCGTCACCCAGGTCCCTTAGAGCAGTCGTCCCAACCTTGATTGTTCTGTTAGGACGCGAGTCATCTTAGATCAGGTCCGTATGCTCACTAGCTGGCTGAGGGCGGAATTCATCCGACCACTCCTCTGCCAATGGTTGCTATTTTCTGTCTTTTCTTGCGACCCTTGTCTGGGATGCCTTTCTCTTCTTGCCGCCTGATTCTTGAACAGGCGCACTCTCCTTGACATTGTCAATGTCTATTTTTCCACCTCTCGACCCAGTGGCCATAACAGTGGGCTTGATATCCGAGAGATAGCACTCTTGGGCCATCCTCTAATCTCCCCTTAGGGACCCGACTGTTCCATTATCCCTCTCAAACTTGAGCAACATAAGAGATGGGATTATAACAGCCTTGGACATATTCAGGGTTGGTCGTCCCAGAATCATGTTGTAGGCCGAGAGTTCTTCTACTACCAGGAACCGGACTACCATGTGTCGTCCTTCCCCTTTTTCGCCCAGGCGGATGGGTAAATCCACTAGTCCCACTAGGTGGACGACTTCTCCTCCAAACCCTACTAAAGGGTGGGATGCCGGATGTATGCAATCAGTCTGATATTTTAGTTTTGGAAGACATTTGCTACTGATGAGATCTGAGGAGCTTCCGGTATCTATGAGGATTCGGCCAACTCTCTGGTTGGCCACTTTACATTCAATAACGATAGGGTCGTCATGCGGCCCTCTTACCCCTCCTAGATCTTCTTCAGTGATGACAATCTCAGGAAATGAATATTTAGAGGGTCGTTCTTGGTGAACGGAATTTACATCTAATCGTCTGATATTGTCTTTGTGGCCCCTAATAGTGGGGCCACCTCCTGAGAAGCCGCCTGCAATGGTGTAGACGACTGCATCATCTTTATCGGAGTTGTCGGCCTGTTGATTCTTTTTGGCCGACTGCTTTTTCGAGGAAGTGTTCCCCGTAGATTTCTTGACATAAGTGTCAAGATCACCTTGCTCAGCCAGGTGGTCCAGATACCGCATGAGACTGATGCATTCATTGGTGTGATGACCAACATCTTAATGATAATCACAGAATTTTTCTTGGTTCCGGTTGTTTGCAGAACCCTTCATGGGGACCGGCTTCTCAATTGAGATCCGTCCCTTGATTTCCTTTAGGATAAATTGGCTATCCTTGTTAAACGCATACTTTGGGGAGTATGGTTTGAATTCTTTTTTCTTCTTCTGGGTCAGCTGTTTAGAGGAATCAGCCGCCCAGACCTCTTTTCTCTTCTCATCTTTGTTTGACGACTGTTTCTGTCGTCCTTCTCTTTTGTCGGACCTTTTCCCGTCTGACTGTTTTACCGTACTACAAAGATCAGTCGCCTGTATGTAGGCTTCCTCTTCAATTAAGGCCTCTTGAAGAGTCGCCACCCTCTTTCAGACCAAATCAAATTTGAAGGTCGACCCGTCTTTGAGACCTCTGAAAAAGTCAGTATAGGCTACTTCATCCGGTAACCCTTGAATCTGTATTCTCATCAGGTTAAACCGCCTGATGTAAGAACGAAGCCCCTCCTTCTCGCCCTGCTGAATCGTTCCTAAATCAAGGGTTGTCTTCTTCGCAGGGATGTTCATGGCTAAGTTGGAGGTGAATAAGTAAGCAAGCGTCTTGAAGTTATTTACACAACCAGTCGGCAGGTTGCCGAACCATTGTTGTGCGATTCCTTTGAGAGTCGCTGGGAAACACTTGCACTAAGTGGGATCATCCAACCCTTGAAGGTACATCAGGTTGGTGAATGCCATCAGATGGTCTTCTAGGTTAGTAGTGCCGTCACAGGCGCCTACTAATACATTTTTCACTTTGGCCGGCTGAGCGGCTTCAGTAATTTCTTTGGAGAAGGCCGACGGCTGTTCACCAAGTCTAAGCAACCGTAGCTGTTAGTCAATAGGTTGGAAATTTTTTGCTGCATGTCAACCAAACGGAGGTGGCTGTAAAAAATATTGTTGTTGCGGTACAAATGGTAAGTTTGGTACCGCCTGGTCGCTATGAAAGCCGGACTGACGGGAGGTGCCACCTGACTGACCTTCATGATACGACTGAGAATGCCTAATCGAGGTATTTCGCAGACTGTCTTGAAAGTTTGAAGTAGAGGCCGACTCTGACAATCGGTCACTCTTCTTCTGCTCTAGCAGTAGCCAAGCGTCTGTGTATGTTTTCCTCGACCCGTCCGCCTGAATATGGCGAACAGGTTTCCAATTTCCTGGAGTAGGAAAACGGTATTTTGTGAAATCAAGGGCAGGTGGCTCCCACTTCCTAGATTTAGGATGAGGGGTCGCCTCTCGCCCTTGAACTGGCTTCCTCTTCCGTGAAGTGGAGGGTTTCTTAGCCGACTGCTCCTTGTCCAGAGCAGGCGGCTTCTTGTTGAGCAACTCTTGAATTTCTCCCTTAAAGTCCCTCATGAAGGTCATGAGTTCGTTCCTTGTGATGGGAGCAGACCCATAAGTCGGCTGCTGCCGAACAAGCGGTGCGCCTGCTGGCTCGCTTCCAGTTTGAAGATGTTCCCGTTCCCTCCTTTCGGTATGACGGGTACGTCGGGCCCTTAGGGTCCCGTCTGAAGCTGTGTGAGCTTCAACTTTAAATTCTTCCTCAGTATCGTGGTCCGACTGAACTTGAGGGTCGTCTAGGGGACGCCTCTCTTAAGGAGTCGGTACAGACGTGGATGCCATCTCAGAAGTACTCTCCCCACAGACGGCGCCAAAATGTTTCGGGGTTTTATGATGTCCTGCGGGAGAGTTACAATTCCGAGACTGGAACCGGACGCCTGTACCTGCAAAACAAACGGATGCTCCGGATGATTGGAGATCCGCCTCCGACGGTCAAGTTAGTACTTGATTAAGGAGTAATTAATGCGGAAATTAAAGTGATTGGGTCTCTCTAGGTGAGAGTGTTTAATGTGTGTAATCTGCGTTTTTTTGCGTCATCCCCCTTAATGAGGATTAAGGGGGGTATTTATAACCTTGGGAAACGTGCCAATCTAGGTTTAGGTTAACCTTAGGCTGATTGGGCTTCCCTCGGAAGTTGGGACTAGGTGACCGGCTTCTCCATTAGGCATGGAGTATGCCACGTGTCATGACATAATAAGTCCAGGGTGGACGAACAAGCGTGTGCCACGTGGCAAGCCTTGAGAGGTCCAACTGGGGGACACTTGGCAGGACCTGATTGGCCCACGTGGCGCATTCCGATTGGTAGGAGCAAAATCCCCTAATCAGAAGGGATCGCCTTTATTGTTCCAAGTAGGCCTTTCCTCCGCCTCACTATCAGCATCCGGTGTCAAGAGGCTGCTACTACTGCCGCTTTGTTCTGAGCCAGATGAGGAGGCGGTCTCATCATCGCTTGCATTCTCTGCTTGGTTTTCCAGCTCGACCCTAGAGGGAGAGGCGGTATCTTCACCGCCTCCCTGATCCATTCCGAAAATCCTATCACTGGGAGTGCTTGGGGTGTCATCCATTCCCAAAATCCCATCACTGGGAGTGTTTGGAGTGTCATGAGGTGACCCTCTTGTCATCCTTGCCTGATCAGGGTCAGGCGGCAACTCCCTAGAGTTTTCTCCTCTGTACTCTGGATCGAAGGCAGTCTTTTTAGTTCGAGCCATTGCGTCCTGCACAGACACAGAGACGGTCGGTTTTGGAGATGAACAAGAAGACTCCCGGTACCCAGAGGTGGCACCCCCAGTCCTAGACTCAGCTATACCAGGAGACCGGCTGACCTCTAAATTGTGGTAATCCGTGTGTGTGATGGGTGAGGTCATTGTTCTAAAATATACACAGCCAGAAGATTTAAAAATAAAGAACCTTCAAAAGGCAAGGAACCGAGACGTTACCTTGAAATTGAAGAAGAGTTTGGAGAAAGAAGACGAAAGATTGTTAGCCAATGATACCCCAGACGGTATACCTTTGAGCAAACTGTAAATTGGCAAAAGGAAGAAAAGTTAATCACCAATGTTGCCCAAAGATACCACAGGCGGGAAAAGCCGTTTGTGGTAGATATGAAGAGCAAGTAGTCTGGAGATTTTATCAAAGGTTGTCCAAAGACCACCCAGACGGTATAGATTGGCTGAAGTCCATCCACAGACAGCTTGCCAAAACGAATTGAGCGGAACTACAACAGGCGACAGAAGGCCGGTTGTGTATCCGTTTAAGCAACAAATCCATAGGCTGTTCGCGGATACCCCAGACGGTATACGGCCGGTTGGGGTGCTAGTAAAGTAGCTCATAAGGGAACTACTTGCTCATACCCCAGACGGTATGAGACCGGCTGAGGGAGCACCAAAGTTTTTCAAAAGAAAGTTTTATTGAAGATGCCCCTGACAGTGTAAACCGGCTGAGTGTCTATTGAATGCAACACAACAATGCGATTGCTTGAAGATGCCCCAGATAGTGTAAACTGATTGAGGGTCTATTGAATGCAACTCACCAATGAGATTGCTTGAAGATGCCGAAGACGGTGTAAACTGGCTGAGGGTCTATTGAATGCAACTCACCAATGAGATTGCTTGAAGATGCCCCAGACGGTGTAAACAGGATGGGGGTCTATTAAATGCAACTTACCAATGAGATTGCTAGAAGATGCCCCAGACGGTGTAAACCGGCTGAGGGACTATTCAATGCAACTCACCAATGAGATTGCATGATGATTCCCTAGACGGTGTAAACCGGCTGAGGGTATATTGAATGCAACTCACCAATGAGGTTGCTTGATGATACCTCAGATGGTTTAAACCGACTAAGATTCTAAATAGACGCAATTTATCATAAAAATTGCCTAAAGAAGCTCTAGATGGCAAAGGCCGGCTGTTGCATAACCAAACATCCAAACAAAGAAACTGACTAAGTCAGGAGGATACCTTAGTGAGACGGGCAATGAAACACAAATGGTATCCGGATGTATTGAGGTTGAAGGTTGTATGCACGAGCAAGCAGGCGGGGTCAGGAGCTCTCTCTTTTTCTCTCAAGGAATTTCTCTCAAAAATGGCAAAGTGGGGAATGAAGGGAAGGAGATCCCTAATTATAGGAAATCTCAGAAGGTGCACCGTCACCTTCTCTTCGCCCTAAGTTGGAAATTTGAAAAATACAGGGAAGGAGGCAAACCGTCGCCCTCCTGCCTGTTGACACATGTCACAGGCGCCACGTGGCACAACCACGTCAGCACTTGTGAGGGGCAAATGTTTAGGGTAAAAATTACTCTAGACACGTCGCCCAATGAGGGCCTGACACGTGTCACCCTCCTATAGCACCATGGGCATCCAACCAATGGATGCCATGTGGAATTGTACCCCCAATGGGGGAGTAGATCCTCATCTGCTATAAATAGGGGAATCCTCCTCATTTATTGGCATTCATAAATACTGACACAAAACCCGAGCAATATTAATTGCGGAATCTCCCAGAATCCGAGAGAAATACCCGTTTACTTTTCGCACGAAATCTCAACCGGAATCATACTAACTTGATCTTCGGAGGCGTGCATTCTGAAAGGAATGGTGTCCTTCCAACAAGTATTGTCTTCCGATAGAGGGTTTAGAATTATTACAGAGTTAATTCTTCAGTAAGATAAAGTGATCGGAATGCCTAGGTGGAGGCCGCTTTCGATCAGTAATATCAAGGTACCATTGATATTACAACTTAAACTTAACTGAACCCTTCGGGTCGAACCCAATCGAATCACCGATCGGAGACGACAAATTTATCCGAAAGGATTTAATGAGTCGACAGAGTTTTTCGAATACGGACGTCAGATATCTAGCCTAGGGCGTCGAGGACGAGCGTCGCAAAATCACAAGCGACAAGTATGAGCGTATCCGTAGCACCACAATGGTCTAACCATGTGGATTCTAGGCTAGTTCAAGTTAGCATGCACCTAGCATGTCTAGGCGCAAGCCTAAGCACACTAGGTGTGCTAGGCGCAAGCCTAAGCACACTAGGTGTGCTAGGCGCACCATCGCAGCCCATCGCACCATCGCAGCACAAGCACAGCACCATCGCATGGCTAGGTTAGTGCGTGTGGTTGTGCCTTAGCCTATCGCAGCATCGTAGCAAAATGGCTGCGCATATGCGTGCTTTCGCATGGCACTGCACCGCATCATGCGTGGCTGGGTGCTAGGCACCATCGCAGGCCCCTCGCACAAGCACAACACTATCGCATGGTTAGGCCAGTGCGTGTGTGCGTGTGCGTGGAGGGCATCGCATGGCAGCACCAAGCTAGCAAGCAGCACCAAGCCTAGCATGTGTGGCTCGCTAGCAGCACGCATGCTAGGCCTTGCGTGCGTGAGGGGGTGGCAGGGATGGCTATGCGTAGAGCCTGTGCGATGGATGCGAGTGTGTGCGAGGCAATGCGTGGGAGTGCTGAGACAGCACCAGCACGCTAGCACAGTCCAGCACTAGCACGCAGCAACGCCAAGCATCGCCCAGCACCAGCACGCACTGCCTGACTAGGGATGCAAGGCTGATGGCTGGTGCTAGCTGACAGCGCTAGTTGGCAGCCAGCCAGCCCTCCTTGAGCCGATTGTGTGCTTGCTTGTGGGGACCAATCCAGGGCCTTGGGGAGCAATGCAAATGGTCCCCCAACCTAGCCTTGGACATCACTCATTAGCATGTGATTGTGCCACTGTCGCAATGTGATTAAGTTGATTATGTATTTAATTTGGAATTAAATAAATTGTTGATTTTACCAACTCTCCCACATTGATGGGAGATTGGAAATCAAGGGTGCTCTTCCCTATAAGTACCAAAGGCATGGGTATTGGGAAGATACAACCTTGAGTGGAATTAAATAGGCAACTCTTGTAATTAGAGTAAACCTTTGATTCGTAAAACTCATAGTTTTGTTTGTTAGGGTCTTGACTAACCTTCATGACTTGGGACGCTCGGGTCGGGTTTAAGGTACGATCCGTCAGAGATCTCGTAGTTTTGGGATTTTGAAGTAAGAGCTCTTCGGGAGCGAAGCACGCAACAAAGGTATAATTCTTGTTCTTAGTCTTGCTTGATTATGTTTATTATGCTTTTTTAATTGCTTTAATTAAGGGGCAGGTCTTGGGGAGTTTCCTTCCGCGTAGTGTCGGGTCACTACGAAACCCTACAGTGGTATCAGAGCCATGCTCCTTTTAATTTTTGCAATTACTTATTAATTAAGGTGTTTTAAAAGAGTTTATTTTTCTGGTTCATGTTCTTCTAATTAGATTAGAAGCTCGTTTTAATTAATTTTAATACTCGGTTTTATTCTCAATTTGGCTGTCGAACACAGATTTTGGCTCAAAAATAGTGAATTTTTGGTGGAATCGACCTTCCGAAACAGTATCAACCCTCTTCAGGAACCAAGTTCGAACCAGAAACCCATTTTTTCTGGGGTTTTTCGTTTTTCAACAAAAAATTTAATTCTTGGTAAGCCTTGATTAATGCAAGCATTACAAGGTTAGATTAAATGCACATTTGCATCACTAATCTACTGTTTTTAAAAATATCATTAAGCATAATAATGGAGTTTTTATTAGTGCTTAAGTTGATATACCATTTTTAACATTAACTTGTTTTTCATAAATTTTGCAAATAAATTGCAATAAAATGTGAAAGCCTGTTGTGAACTTGTAATTTTAAGTTCCTAAAATGTTAAAGTCCTAATCTTTAAAGGTTTAAATGATTGGAACCCTAACCCTAAATTCCATATTGAACAAAGTTTGGATTTTTCATGTTTGGTTGAGTAAAATCCATCAAGTTCAAATACTTGTGAGTAAAATTTGATTATTCTTCATATTGGAAGATGTAATCTCGGTATTTTACACAAGTATGAAAGTTGGAAAAAAAATTCATTACATGATTAGTTTATTTTTCCAACTCCCATTTGTCAAATCCATTATTAATTTGCATATTAGCAAGATAAATTATGGACATAGCTCATTTTTATTAAGCATAAAGAAAGACCTAATTTTGTTCAAAAATAAAAATTTTGGATAATTTAGGCTTGTGCACCAATAAAATTAAATTTATTTAGTTGGACTTAGTTTTAATTTAGTTGGAATTAATCATGTCACACACAAATCGGAATTAAAATTTCGTGCAAATGCACGCAAATCGATGCAAAACCGCAAGCGTCACCAAGGCCAGTCGGGCTGCCCAGCAGCCCGCATGTAGGCTACCTATGGTGGACGCAAGCGCAATGCACCGTTGCGTGTGGTAGTGTGGCAGGAAAGGTAGCTACGCACAGCTGCGTAGGCTTGGCCAGGGCTGTGATGCGCGCATGCTGGCTAGCATCAGTAGGCGCCAGGCCGGCACGCAAGTTGCTAGCAAGCACCAATATGCTAGCAAGCATGCGCAGCATGCTAACAGGCAGCTGGCGTTAGCAGCGATGCTTGTTGGGCATAACGTGCCTCACCCACGCACCATAGCGCCATGCCATGGGCTGCCTAGCATCCATGGTGCGCATCCTCAAAGGGTTATGTTGGGGCGTTTTTTCTTAGAACTTGGGCTATGATTTTTGCATTATCCCGTCTTTAAAATATTTTGAGTAATTATTTTAACGAGGTTAAAAACCACGATTTTCGATTTTGCAAAATTTTGACAAATTATGGGTTATGCCGACTTTGACTAGTTTTAATTAGGCGCGTTAATTGGATTAACCACCTAAGTTAGTTACTGGTTTTGCGTGTTTAATTATGTATTTCGTAAAATTGCATGGGCCATTCACAAATAGTTAATGGGTGAATGGAAGATTGCTTTCAAAACAGGTTCTTTGAAAACGGCAACTAGTGGGGCCCGACTAGGATAGAAAATACAGACTGCGTTCCGTTATGTATTTTTGTAAATCTAAATACGGTCTGCGAACCGTTGAGTATTTTTGTACTATTAGATTAATCTTAGTCGTTCTAGCTAGCTTCTTTTATTTCATTTTGGCCAAGATGCCTCAAGACGGCGTTTCGACAAAGACGAGCCAAGATGAAGACCCATGGAAATTGAAGATTTCAAGGGGTCATGGTAGTTGCCAAATGCATCTATTTTTATGCCTTATATATTGTTATTATACATGATTGCTAGATGCATGTCTAGGATTTCTATTATGTTGCGACGATTAGTTAAGTTCACTTAAAT
The DNA here is from genome assembly GCF_001683475.1 of Chenopodium quinoa. Classification (NCBI taxonomy): domain Eukaryota; kingdom Viridiplantae; phylum Streptophyta; class Magnoliopsida; order Caryophyllales; family Amaranthaceae; genus Chenopodium; species Chenopodium quinoa. Next base: position 2,058,248 of record NW_018742309.1, on the reverse strand, counting down.
CAACCGACATAGAAACCCTAGGCCCCTTATTAATATTGAGCTAAAATTTATCGTTCCAAGAACAACACTTACCGAACTAATTTGCGTATGTGATGGGCTAAGCCAAAGCGAGGCATCACTACTTCCCTAGGAACGTAAGGTATACTAGGTATACAAGTTGTCTTGGTTAAGCTCAACGATATCCGTAAGGAGTCCTTAGATGTCGTGGCAAAAGAGATAAAATGTCAAGGATGCATTAGATGCGACATTTTATCAAACCAAGAGTAGCTTACCTTAAGATATTTAATGATTAAGACAAGCCAAAGCATGCTTAACCATTCCTTGATCTTTGGGATCTCAGAATCATTTTATTCTCGCCCATAAGGGACAACTTTAAATGCGCGGATATAATGTTCAATAAGATTGAATATATGCATGAACGCTTTAAATTTCAACTTATTGATGTATGAATGGTTTTTTACTTCAAATTCTTTCAATTGTAGAAAAATGTCTGCAAGTAACTCAAACAACAACCAATTCTCTTTGCGCTCAATTCTCGACAAGGAGAAGTTGAGCGGGCCAAACTTTCTTGATTGGAAAAGAAATCTCCGCATTGTACTAATGGAGGAGCAAAAGGAATACGTCCTTGATAAGGAAATGCCCGACGCTCCCAATGAGGAGGTCACTCAGGCTGCCCTTAACCGATGACAAAGTGCCAATCGGGATGTCAAATGTATCATGTTGGCCACCATGTCTCCTGACCTTCAAAAGACTTTCTTTGAAAAGGAGACAGCTTTTGAGATCATTTCTGAGCTCTAGAATATGTTCCAAGAGCAGGCCCGAACTGAAAGGTTCGAAACCCACAGGCAGATCCTTGAGAGCAAGCTCAAGAAAGGAGAGCCAGTCAGCCCGCATGTTGTCATCATTCTCCACTCCCTTCACAAAGGCTATGATCAGTTCAAGATGAACTATAATATGCATAGTATGGAGAAAACCCTCACCGAGCCTCATGGTATGTTGAAGTAAGCCGAGCAAACCCTCAAGGATGAGGGCAAGCATGACATGATCATGGTGAGGAATGGCAAGCCATTCAAATGTCCGGGAAAAAAGAAGAGCTTTAAAGGGAAAAACAAGAAATTCCCGCCTAAGTCAAAATCTGCCAAGGGCAACAAGGACAAGAAGGCAGCTTCTTCTAAATCTGATTCCGAATGTTTCTACTGTAAGAAGAAGGGACATTGGACACGGGACTGCCTCAAATTCAAAGAAGACAAGAAGAACATGGGTATTAGATACCAGATGTGGCTCACACCTTTGTTCCAATGCACAGGGACTAAGGATAAGTAGGAAGCTAAAGAAGGGAGAGGTCGAGCTTCGGGTCGGCAATGGAGCAAGGATGTCTGCCGTCTCCGTTGGAACTCTCAGTTTGTCTTTGCCCTCAGGGCTTATTCTAGAACTTGAAAACTGATATCATGTTCCAAGAGTAACCAAAAACATTATTTCAATATCGGCGTTGGACACCAAAGGATTCGAATTTCGAATCAAAAACAATAGTCGTTTTATTTATTTTGATAATGTTTTATATGGTAAGGCACATTCAGAAAATGGTCTTTATGTGCTTTCACTAGACAAACAGGTTTATAACATCGATAATACTGCCAAAAGTGCTAAGACCATCGAGTCGAATCAAACCTACTTGTGGCATTGTCGTCTTGGCCATATTAACATCAAACGCATCCAGAAACTTCTTCAAGAAGGTTTTCTTGACTCATTCGACTTAGAGTCGTTTGAAAATTGTGAAGGATGTCTATTAGGCAAGATGATAAAACAACCATTCTCCAAGTTTGGAGAAAGGGCAAGTGACTTATTAGGTAATACACACGGATGTATGTGGACCAATGAGTACACCTGCAAGACAAGGTTACCGATATTTCATCATCTTCACCGACGATTTTAGTAGATATGGCTATCTCTACTTAATGTCGAATAAATCTGAATCCTTTGAAAAATTCAAAGAATTTCAGAAAGAAATTAAAAATCAATTTGGCAAGATAATTAAAGCACTTCGATCGGATCGAGGTGGCGAATATTTGAGCCATGAATTCGACGATCACTTGAAAGAAAATGGTATTCTTTTAGAGTTGACACCTCTTGGAACTCCTCAATGGAACGGAGTATCCAAACGGAGGAATCGAACCTTGTTAGACATGTTTCGATCAATGATGGGTCTTAGTGAGCTCCCTATCTCTTTCTAGGGACATGCGCTACAAACTGCAGCACTAACACTGAACAGAGCTCCGTCAAAGGCTGTTGAAAAGACTCCATATAAATTATGGACAAAGAAACCTCCAAGGTTGTCTTTTCTTAAGATTTGGGGACGCGAAGCATATGTCAAAAGATTAATTTCAGACAAACTTCACCCCAAATCGGATAAATGTTTCTTTGTGGGATACCCAAAAGAAACCAAAGGGTATTACTTCTACAATAAATCCGAGAAAAAAGTGTTTGTTGCTCGTGATGGTGGCTTTTTAGAGAAGGATCACCTTTCCAAAATGACAAGTGGGAGGAAACTTGAACTCGACGAAGTTCAAGAGGACGAGCAACAATGTCAACCTGATAAAACTGACAATTTAGATGCTTTGGAAGCATCTAAGATGATTGGTCAGAATCAAACTGACATTTTGAATGCTCAACCGATTACCCTTCATAGGTCGCAACGGCAAAGATCTAAACTAGAGAGACAACTCGGTATCGTCTTAACCGATGATCAGGAAATTCTAATCATTGATGGTGATGAGCTAGCGACATACAAGCAAGCTATGACGAGCCCTAACTGTGCAAAATGGCAAGAGGCCATGAGATCCGAGATGGACTCCATGTCTTAAAATCAAGTCTAGGACTTGGTGAATTTGCCCGAGGGTTATACACCCATTGGTTGCAAATGGATCTTCAAAGTGAAGACAAACAAGGAAGGGAATGTATCGATATACAAAGCTAGACTGGTGGCAATAGGTTATAGACTGGATTGACTATGATGAAACTTTTTCACCAGTTGTAATGCTATAATCCGTCCGGATCATCCTAGCGATTGGTGCACAATAAGATTATGAAATATGGCAGATGGATGTCAAAACCGCCTTCCTAAATGGAATTTTGGAAGAAACTGTGTATATGACTCAGCCAGAAGGTTTTGTCGATCCAGGCAACGTTGGAAAGGTTTGCAAGCTGAAGAAGTCCATTAGCAAGTTTGGTTTTATCAAGAATCCAGATGAATCTTGTGTATACAAGAAGGTCAGTAGGAGTGATATTGCATTCCTAGTCCTGTATGTCGATGACGTACTTCTCATTGGAAACAACACAAAATTACTAGAGTCCGTAAAGGGCTGGTTGGAAAAGTGTTTTTCAATGAAGGACTTAGGAGTGGCACAGTACATATTGGGCATCAAGATCTACAGAGATAGATCTAAAAGGATGATTGGATTAAGCTAGAGTACTTACATTGATAAGGTACTGGCTCGATTCAACATGGATAATGCCAAGAGAGGGCACTTACCCATGTCCCATCGCATAACTCTCAGCAAGAAACAGTGTCCACATACACATGTTGAGCGAGAAAGAATGAATCAGATCCCATATGCTTCGCTGATCGGATCGATCATGTATGCCATGATATGTACAAGGCCAGATGTATCGTATGCCTGAGTGCAACGAGCCGATACCAATCGAACCCAAGAAAGGCGCATTGGACTGCGGCCAAGAATATCCTAAAGTACCTAAAAAGGAACAAGGATAAATTCCTGGTGTATGGAGGCCATAAAGAACTGGTTGTTGAAGGTTACACCGACGCTAGCTTCCAGACTAACAGAGATGACTCGAAGTCACCGTCAGGATACGTATTCTGTCTAAATGGAGGAGCGTTTAGCTGGATGAGTGCCAAGTAGAGCACCACCGCAGACTCTACAACTGAAGCCGAGTACTTGGCCGCTTCAGAGGCTGCCAAGGAAGCTGTTTGGATTCGCAAGTTCAACAGCAAACTTGGTGTTGTACCCTTAATCAAGGGGCCGATATACCTTTATTGTGATAACAATAGAGCTATCTTTCAGGCCAGGGAGCCGAGAGAACACCAGAAGGTCAAACATGTGCAAAGGCGATTTCACATGATAAGGGAATGGAAATCCGAAGGTGAAATCAGAATTTGTAAGATTGGCACAGATGATAATGTGGCCGATCCTTTGACTAAACTGCTGCCTCAGGTGAAACACAACAAGGACATTGAGGCGATGGGAATCAAGCATGTTGGAGACTGGCTTTGAAATTCCCTGTACATGTGTTTTAATTAAATACGATGTTTATGTAAGACACTGTAATGAAACCATTCATTTATGGAGTAATTAATTTTTGTGCAAAACTATCATTCACTCCATTACTATTTAATTGTGGTTTAGAATTAAATAATGAGTCCATTCGATTTACGGAAATATTTAAAACAGGGTATCAAGACCATGTCTTGGATAAGAAACACCTATTAAGTGAACATTGAATATTTAAATCAAAAATTGTCCCTAATCTAGGTCATTTGACAAATGGACGATTGATGACCGCCATAGAAGAGTGTGTAGAATGATTTACAGCACCGTTTCTTGTGCTGCGAGGACGATTGATGACCTATGAGAGTACTATAAGAAATTTAAAATTGTCATAAGTACATTTCTCATTATGACTATCAGACCCTATTTCCTCCGACCATGAGTATTGTGAAGTTTTCTTGTTTGAGTACTAGACTCTTTGATGTTTCCTAACGTCTGTTGTAACTGGGGATCATAACGGGAACGCTCGGGAGGCTAAGTCCTCTTAGTAAGAGGAACTTACAATGCAAGACTCGGGAGACTAAGTCATAAATGTTTTGTTGTTTACAAGGCCGCTCGAAGAGCGAGACTATGAAAATGCAAGGCCGTGCTGAGATGGATTTTAGAAATCATCTACTTATTGACAGTCAAACTCGGAGATCGAGAAAAACTTCTGAACTTAATAAGGATGACGATGAATCTTACCTTATAGTTCACGAAGAAACATTAAGAGACATAGGAAATGGGCAAGTGGGAGATTGAAAGGAATGGTGTCCTTCCATTAAGTGTAATCTTCCGATAGAGGGTTAAGAATTATTACAGAGTTAATTCTTCAGTAAGATCATGTGATCGAAATGCCTAGGTGGAGGCCGCTTCCGATCAGTAATATCAAGGTACATTTGATATTACATCTTAATCTTAACTTAACCCTTCGGGTTGAACCCAATCGAATTACCGATCCGAGACGACGAATTAATCTGAAAGGATTTAATGAGTCGACAGATTTTTACGAATACAAATGTCGGATATCGAGCCTAGGGCGTCAAGGCCGAGCGTCGCAAAATCACAAGAGACAAGTACGAGCGTAGCCGTAGCACCATAACGGTCTAACCATGTGGATGCTAGGCTAGTTCGAGCTAGCATGCACCTAGCATGGCTAGGCGCAAGCCTAAGCACACTAGGTGTGCTAGGCGCACCATCGCAGCCCAACGCACCATCGCAGCACAAGCACAACACCATCGCATGGCTAGGCCAGTGCGTGTGTGCTTGTGCTTGTGCTTGTGCCTTAGCCTATCGCAGCATCGTAGCAACATGGCTGCGCATATGCGTGCTTTCGCATGGCACTGCACCGCATCATGCGTGGCTGGGTGCTAGGCACCATCGCAGGCCCCTCGCACAAGCACAACACTATCGCATGGCTAGGCTAGTGCGTGTGTGCGTGTGCGTGGAGGGCATCGCATGGCAGCAGCAAGCTTACAAGTAGCACCAAGCCCAGCATGCGTGGCTCGCTAGCAGCACGCATGCTAGGCCTTGCGAGCATGAGGGGGTGGCAGGCATGGCTATGCATAGAGCCTGTGCGAGGGATGCGAGTGTGTGCGAGGCAATGTGTGGGAGTGCTGGGCCAGCGCCAGCACGCTAGCACAACCAAGCACTAGCACGCAGCAGCGCCAAGCATCGCCCAGCACCAGCACGCACTGCCTGGCTGGGGATGCAAGGCTGCTGGCTGGTGCTAGCTGACAGCGCTAGCTGGCACGTTAGCTGGCAGCTAGCCAGCCCTCCTTGAGCCGGTTTTGTGCTTGCTTGTGGAGACCAATCAAGGGTCTTGGGGAGCAAGGCAAATGGTCCCTCCACCTAGCCTTGGCCATCACTCATTAGCATGTGATTGAGCCACTTGTCGCAATGTGATTAAGTTGATTATTTATTTAATTTGGAATTAAATAAATTGTTGATTTTACCTACTCTCCCACATTGATGGGAGATTGGAAATCAAGGGTGCTCTTCCCTATAAATACCAAAGTCATGGGTATTGGGAAGATACAACCTTGAGTGGAATTAAAAAGGCAACTCTTGTAATTAGAGTAAACCTTTCATTCGTAAAACTCATAGTTTTGTTTGTTTGGGTCTTGACTAACCTTCAAGACTTGGGACGCTTGGGTCGGGTCGAGGGTACGATCCCTTGGAGATCTCGTAGTTTCGGGATTTTGAAGTAAGAGCTCATAGGGAGCGTAGCACGCAACAAAGGTATAATTCTTGTTCTTAGTCTTCCTTAATTATGTTAATTATGCTTGTTAATTGCTTTAATAAGGGGCGGGTCTTGGGGGGTTTCCTTCCGCGTAGTGTCCGGTGTTGTAACTCTCCCGCAGGACACCTTAGAAAACCCCGAAATAACTTTCATTTGATTGCTTTGTTGAATTTATTTGACTTTCATTTGATTCATAAAACTTTCTTTGAATGTGTTTGACTTTCATTAGATTTAATAAGCATTGTCTGAATGTATTTGACTTTCATTTTATTCAATAAGCTTTTTAGAATACATTTGACTTTCATTTGAATCAAATAGATTTGTTTGTATGTGGTTGACTTTCATTCAATTCAGTAAGCTTTGTTGAATGCATTTGACTTTCATTTGATACAAATAGCTTTATTTGAATGTGTTTTACTTTCATTTGATTCAATTAGCTTTGTAGAATGCATTTGAATTTAATTTGATTTAAAAAAGCTTTGTTTGAATGTGTTTGACTTTTATTTGATTCTATTATCATTGTTGAATGCATTTGAATTTCATTTGATTAATAAAATCTTTGTTTGAATGTGTTTGACTTTCATTTGATTAAATTAGCTTTGTTTGAATGTGTTTGTCTTTCATTTGATTGTTTTGTTGAATGCATTTGACTTTCATTTGATTCATAAAACTTTCTTTGAATGTGTTTGACTTTCATTTGATTTAATTAGCATTGTCTTAATGTGTTTGACTTTCATTTTATTCAATTAGCTTTTTAGAATGCATTTGACTTTCATTTAAATCAAATAGATTTGTTTGTATGTGGTTGACTTTCATTTGGTTCAATTAGCTTTGTTGAATGTGTTTGACTTTCATTTTATTCAAATTGCTTTATTTGAATGTGTTTGACTTTCATTTGATTCAAATTGCTTTGTTTGAATGTGTTTGACTTTCATTTGATTCAAATTGCTTTGTTTGAATGTGTTTGACTTTCATTTGATTTAATTAGCATTGTTCGAATGTGTTTGACTTTCATTTGATTCAATTAGCTTTGTTTGAATTTTGATTCAAAAAGCTTTGTTTGAAAGCGTCAGACTTTCATTTAATTCAATTACCATTGTTCGAATATGTTTGACTTATGTTTTGTTAAATGCATTTGACTTTCATTTTATTTAAATAGCTTTGTTTGAATGTGTTTGACTTGCATTTGATTTAATTAGCAATGTTTGAATGTGTTTGACTTTCATTTGATTTAATTAGGTTTGTAGAATGCATGTGACTTTCATTTTATTCAAATGGCTTTGTTAGAATGTATTTGACTGTCATTTGATTCAAAAAGCTTTGTTTGAATATGTTTAACTTTCATTTGATTCAATTAGGTTTGTAGAATGCATTTGACTTTCATTTGATTCAAATAGCTTTGTTTGAAAGTGTTTTACTTTCATTTGATTCAATTAACTTTGAGAATGCATTTGAATTTGATTTGATTTAAAAAACTTTGTTTGAATATCTTTTACTTTCATTTGATTCAATTAGCTTTATTTGAATGTGTTTGACTTTCATTTGATTCTCTGAGCATTGGGAATGCATTTGACTTTCATTTGATTTAATTAGCTTTGTAGAATGCATTTGACTTTTATTTGATTCAAATATCTTTGTTTGAATGTGTTTGACATTTATTTGATTTCATTAGCATTGTTCGAATGTGTTTGACTTTCATTTGATTCAATTAGCTTTGTAAAATGCATTTTATTTTCATTTGATTCGAATAGCTTTGTTTGAATGTGGTTTACTTTTATTTGATTCTATTATCATTCTTGAATGCGTTTTACTTTCATTTTATTCATATAAGCTTTGTCTGATTGTGCTTGACTTTCATTTGATTCTTTTTTTTTTTTGGTAAATAAGAAATTTTATTACCAAAGAATGAAAGAATACAACTTACAAAAAAGAAGAAGTTGTAAACTACCAAAACAACACAGAAAACAAAGGCACAAAAGAAACCACCCAGCCTTAAGCAAGAAGGCACCTTCTAGGAAGGGTACTTCTCACAAGGACAAGGACAAAGACAACAAGACAAAAGATAAAAACTCTGGCCAGCTAACAAACAGGCATAAACACAGCCTGTACTGAAATTACAGCAGGCCTAGCAGCCTACAGCAGCAAGCAAACCAGTAGGCAGCACTAGAGAAGCCAACACCATGCCTAAATAACCCGTCCCTGCAGCATAGCAGACCAAGCAAGACAGCACAAATCAAAGGAACACAGCTAGCTCCAGCATAACAACATCACAGCAGCCAAGAGAACAGCAACACAAAGTCACTGCAGCATCAAAAACCAAACCAGCAACACACAATGCACAGAAGAAACCAGAACACAGCATCACCAAGACCAATCATGCAGACACAAGTGCACAGAATAGCAGTAGGCCAGGAACCCCTGCAGGCCAACACAAAACCTGAGAAAAAACCCAGAAGAACAGAACAGCAACCAAACCAGCTCTGACTGCCAAAACAGTAAAGAATCAGGAGGGAATACTACATTTCAGAGCCTGAAGCCACTTGCACTGACGTCTATTCCAATTTTTATCAATCAACTGCTGAATTCTGCTAGTAAGTTCAATACAAATAGCCTTGCACAGTTTCGAAGGGAGAATCACAGCCCTTTCCCAATAAGCATGATTCCTAGCAAGCCATATATGATAGACGCAAGCAGAGAACGTGGACAAAAGGGTATTTTTGTGAATCTGATCCGATCCGTGCCTATACCAATGTTTCCAGGTTCCACTCAAACTAAAATGCCTTTCATTAACACCCTACAAAGCAGTAATCGTTCCAATACACTGTCTGCTATAGCTGCAATAAAAAAAGAGATAAGTTAAAAGAGTGTCAATATCACAGCCAAACAAAGCTAATATGTCCCTAGTTTTGAGTCTGTTCTGAGCAGCCAACCATGAGATAAAAGAGTGTTTCGGGACATTGTATCTATTCCAAACCCACTTCCCCCATGTGACCTTAACCTGCTCACCTTGTAACCAGGTGTAACAATTTTCAATTTTATACTGCTTACTAGCCCAGTTACCAGCCTCGAAACCTTGCTGGATCTCATTCTTAACAGTGCAAAATTTTCTCCAAGCCCAACCATCACATCTCTTGGGGTTACGCCCACCAATCTTGATCCTTTAAATAAATATTATGGATCCATCTAACCAAAGAGAATCTTCTTTCGATGCTATCTTCCAGACATACTTACCAAGGGCGGCCTTATTCCATTTACTACAGTCCTAATCCCCAAACCTCCGAACTTCTTTCATTTGATTCTAATTTGAATGTATTTGATTCTTTTTTGATTCAAGAAGCTTTGTTTGAATGTGTTTGACTTTCAATTGATGCAATTAGCGTTGTTCGAATATATTTGACTTTCATTTGATTTAGTAAGCTTTGTTGAATGCATTTAAATTTCATTTGATTCAAATAGTTTTGTTTAAATGTGTTTGAATTTCATTTTATTTAATTAGCAATCTTTGAAAGTATTTGACTTTTGTTTGATTCAATTACGTTTGTAGAAAGCATTTGACTTTCATTTGATTCAATTAGCTTTGTAGAATGCATTTCACTTTCATTTGATTCAAATAGCCTTGTTTGAATGTGTTTTACTTTCATTTGATATTATTAGCTTTTTATAATGCATTTGAATTTCATTTGATTGAAAAAGCTTTGTTTGACTATCTTTAACTTTCATTTGATTCAATTAGCTTTATTTTGATGTGTTTGACTTTCATTTGATCCACTTAGCGTTGTGGATTGCATTTGACTTTAATTTGATTCAAAAAAGCTTTGTTTGAATGTGTTTGACTTTCATTTGATTCAATTAGCTTTGTTTGATTGTCTATGAATTTCATTTAATTCAATCAGCTTTGTTAATCGCATTTGAATTTCATTTGATTCAATCATCTTTTTTGATCGCATTTGAATTTCATTGCATTCAAAATGCTCTGTTCGAATGTGTTTGACTCATTTTATTCAATTAGTTTTGTTTAAATATGTTTGACTTTCATTTGATATAATTAGCATTGTTTGAATGTGTTTGACTTTCATTTTATGCAATTAGCTTTGTAGAATGTGTTTGCATTCATTTGATTCAAATAGCTTTGTTCGTTTGTGTTTGACTTTCATTTGATTAAATTAGATTTGTTGAATGTATTTCACTTTCATTTGTTTCAAAAAACTATGTTTGATTGTGTTTGACTTTCATTTGATTCAATTAGCTTTTTAGATTGCATTAGACTTTCATTTGATTCAAATTAGCTTTGTTAGTATGTGTTTACTTTCATTTGATTCAAATAGCTTTGTTTAAAGGTGTTTTACTTTCATTCGGTTTAATAAGCATTGTTCGAATATGTTTGACTTTCATTTGATTCAATAAGTGAAGGGCGTTAGAACGGTCGCACATTCGACACTCAATCAAATAAATTTATAAATCCTAAAACTAACCCCTAAACAAGTGTAGTGGTAAGTTCGGAGTCGAACCACAAGGAACGGTAATGCTAGATTGTTCTTAATCTAATGCCTAAGCTATGCCGAAGTCGGTTTATGGATAATGGACACTACAACTACACTAACACACATATAAAATAAAGATATGATAAAGTCTACTAAGGGAAAAAAATCCACTTTGAACAATTAATAAGTTAATGGGAATCGATTTGATAATCAATCATGCAAAGAAAGAATTAAAATGGGAATTAATTACCATCAAGAGCAATCTCTCAAATTCCTAGCCTAGATCCCTCATTGACTAGGTGCATAGAAGAAATTTACCCAAAATGCAATCAAATATATAAATTCTAATTCACAATCCCTTGTCAAACTAGAACTAACATGCAATTAAGTTTGCTATCTTGGGAGATCAATCCAATCTAAAACAAACAACATGCCATCATCAATTCAATCAATTTAATCACACAATTATCATCAAATTTATCTCAAATAACTCAATTAACCATAACAAAGCTTCACTCAACACCTAGTAGAAGGAAATCTACTCAAACATGATTAACAAAGAAATTAATAAAGCATAAAGAGAGAAGAGAGTAAGAAATGCTCATTGATATAAAATGGAGATCTTCAAATCATCAAATTCCTCCTTTGATTATCCAAAATCCATGAAAACCATTGTTTCTCTCACTTTCTCTCTCTAAAATTTAGAGAGTTTCTCTCTCTAAAACCTAAAACTAACCTAAAAACTATTCTAAACTGAAAAAATATATCTTTTTTTAATGAGCAAAAAAAAATATTTATACCCCTTACAAAATTGCTTAGGAAGCTCCGCAAAAAGTCAGCTGAAACGGGAAAAGGTCCGACCGAACTCTGGGTAGGTTCGGTCGGACTCAGGGTAGGTTCGGCCGAACTCAAGGTAAGTTCGGTCGAACCTCCCTGATCCATGTTTGGTCGAACTTTCCTGGTTCGACCCCTCCTGTAAACATGCTGAAAACTTGGTTGAAACTGCCTTGGAGGTTCGGTCGAGCTTTTCAAAAGTTTGACCACACCTAGGTTCGACCGAACCTCTTAGAGGTTCGGCCACACCTCCTCATGAACTTCCTCTTCTTGCTTCCTCTTCTTCCCTTTTGCTCCTCTTGTCTTTGTCCATGCCTCCAAACTTGGCCAAGGGGCCTCCTACCTTGCTTAGGACCGTCATGGAACCTGCAAAAGATAGCAAAGATCACGAGAGCATGGGGATGATAAAATTATGCATAAAGATTATCAAAACAAGCGCAAATAAGCATACTTTTCATCCATAAAAGAAAAGGAAGCCATAAGAGGAGAAAAGAGGTAGAAAACCTAAGAAAAACAGGAGAAAAGAGACCAATACACTACCCCTAAGGGTAACATAAATGTCACTCATCAATAAGCTTTGTTAAATGCATTTGACATTCATTTCATTCAATAAGCTTTGTAAAATGCATTTGACTTTCATTTAAATGAAATACCTTTATTTGAACGTGTTTTACTTTCATTTGATTAAATTAGCTTTGTAGATTGCATTTGGATTTCATTATCATTGTTTAATGCATTTGACTTTCATTTGATTCAAAAAATCTTTGTTTGAATGTGTTAGACTTTCTTTTGATTTAACTAGCTTTGTTTGAATGTGTTTGACTTTCATTTGATTGCTTTGTTGAATGTATTTGACTTTCATTTGATTCACAAAACTTTCTTTGAATGTGTTTGACTTTCATTTGATTTAATTAGCATTGTCAGAATGTATTTGACTTTCATTTTATTCAATTATCTTTTTAGAATGCATTTGACTTTCATTTGAATCAAATAGATTTGTTGTATGTGGTTGACTTTCATTTGATTCAGTAAGCTTTGTTGAATGCATTTGACTTTCATTTGATACAAATAGCTTTATTTGAATGTATTTTACTTTCATTTCATTCAATTAGCTTTGTAGACTGCATTTGAATTTAATTTGATTTAAAAAGCTTTGTTTGAATGTGTTAGAATTTCATATGATTCTATTATCATTGTTGAATGCATTTGACTTTCATTTGATTAAAAAAATCTTTGTTTGAATGTCTTTGACTTTCATTTGATTCAATTAGCTTTGTTTGAATGTGCTTGTCTTTCATTTGATTGCTTTGTTGAATGCATTTGACTATCATTTGATTCATTAAACTTTCTTTGAATGTGTTTGACTTTCATTTTATTTAATTAGCATTGTCTGAATGTATTTGACTTTCATTTTATTCAATTAGCTTTTTAGAATGCATTTCACTTTCATTTGAATCAAATAGATTTGTTTGTATGTGGTTGACTTTCATTTGATTCAGTTAGCTTTGTTGAATGTGTTTGACTTTCATTTGATTCAAATACCATTGTTTGAATGTGTTTGACTTTCATTTGATTTCATTAGCATTGTTCGAATGTGTTTGACTTTCATTTGATTCAATTAGCTTTGTAAAATGCATTTGACTTTCATTTGTTTCTAATAGCTTTTTTGAATGTATTTGATTTTCTTTTGATTCAAAAATCTTTGTTTGAATGTGTTTGACTTTCAATTGATTTAATTACCGTTGTTCGAATATATTTGACGTTCATTTTATTTAGTAAGCTTTGTTGAATGCATTTAACTTTCATTTGATTCAAATAGTTTTATTTGAATGTGTTTGAATTTCATTTAATTTAATTAGTAAAGTTTGAAAGTGTTTGACTTTCGTTTGATTTAATTACGTTTGTAGGCGTTTGACTTTCATTTGATTCAAATAGCTTTGTTTGAATGCGTTTTACTTTCATATGATATAATTAGCTTTTTATAATACATTTGAATTTCATTTGATTGAAAAATCTTTGTTTGAATATCTTTTACTTTCATTTGATTCAATTAGCTTTATTTTTATGTGTTTGACTTTCATTTGATCCACTTAGCATTGTGGATTGCATTTGACTTTCATTTGTTTCAAAAAGCTTTGTTTGAATGTGTTTGACTTTCATTTGATTCAATTAGCTTTGTTTGAATGTCTATGAATTTCTTTTGATTAAATCAGCTTTGTTAATCGCATTTGATTTTCATTTGATTCAATCAGCTTTTTTGATCGCATTTGAATTTCATTGTATTCAAAATGCTCTGTTCGAATGTGTTTGACTTTCATTTTATTCAATTAGCTTTGTTTGAATCTCTTTGACTCTCATTTGATATAATTAGCATTGTTTGAATATGTTTGACTTTCATTTTATGCAATTAGCTTTGTAGAATGTGTTTGACTTTCATTTGATTCAAATGGGTTTGTTTGTTTGTGTTTGACTTTCATTTGATTCAATTAGATTTGTTTAATGTATTTCACTTTCATTTGTTTCAAAAACCTTTATTTGAATTTCATTTTATTAAATTAGCTTTTGTAGATTGCATTAGACTTTCATTTCATTCAAAATAGCTTTGTTAGTATGTGTTTACTTTCATTTGATTCAAATAGATTTGTTTCAAGGTGTTTCCCTTTCATTCTGTTTAATAAGCATTGTTCGAATATGTTTGACTTTCATTTGATTCAATAAGCTTTGTTAAATGCATTTGACTTTCATTTAAATCAAATACCTTTATTTGACCGTGGTTTACTTTTATTTGATTCAATTAGCTTTGTAGATTGCATTTGAATTTAATTAGATTTAAAAAGCTTAATTAGAATGTGTTTCACTTTCATTTGATTCGATTATCATTGTTTAATGCATTTAACTTTCATTTGATTCAAAAAATCTTTGTTTGAATGTGTTTAACTTTCATTTGATACAATTAGCTTTGTTTGAATGTGTTTGATTTTCATTTGATCGCTTTGTTGAATGTATTTGACTTTCATTTGATTTATAAAACTTTCTTTGAATGTGTTTGACTTTCATTTGATTTAATTAGCATTGTCTGAAGGTATTTGACTTTCATTTTATTCAATTAGCTTTTTAGAATGCATTTGACTTTCATTTGAATCAAACAGATTTGTTTGTATATGGTTGACTTTCATTTCATTCAGTAAGCTTTGTTGAATGCATTTGACTTTCATTTGATACAAATAGCTTTATTTGAATGTGTTTTACATTCATTTGATTCAATTAGCTTTGTTTGAATTTTGATTCAAAAAGCTTTGTTTGAATGTGTTTGACTTTCATTTGATTCTATTATCATCGTTGAATGCACTTGACTTTCATTTGACTCAAAAAAATCCTTGTTTGAATGTGTTTGACTTTCATTTAATTCAGTTATCTTAGTTTGAATGTGTTTGACTTTAATCTGATTGCTTTGTTGAATGCATTTGACTTTCATTTGATTCATAAAACTTTCTTTGAATGTGTTTGACTTTCATTTTATTCAATTAGCTTTGTTTGTATGTGGTTGACTTTCATTTGATTCAATTAGCTTTGTTGAATGTGTTTTGGCTTTCATTTGATCCAAATAGCTTTGTTTGAATGTGTTTGACTTTCATTTAAATCAAATACCTTTATTTGAACTTTTTTTATTTTCATTTGATTCAATTAGTTTAATTGAATGCATTTGACCTCCATTTGATTCAAAAAGCTTTGTTTGAATCTGTTTGACTAAAATTTGATTATATTAGCATTGTTTGAATGTGTTGGACTTTCATTTGATTCAATTAGCTTTGTTGAATGCATTTGATTTTAATTTGATTCAAAAAGCTTTGTTTGAATATGTTTGACTTTCATTTGATTCAATTAGCTTTGTTAGAATGCGTTTGACTTTCATTTGATTGAATTAGCTTTGTTTGCATGTGTTTGACTTTCATTTGTTTCTATTATCATTGTTGAATGCATTTGACTTTTATTTGATTCAAAAAATCTTTGTTTGAATGTGTTTGACTTTCATTTGATTCAGTTAACTTTGTTAGAATGTGTTTGACTTTCATTTGATTTCTTTGTTGAATGCATTTGATTTTCATTTTATTCATAAAACTTTATTTGAATGTGTTTGACTTTAAATTTTATTTAATTTGCATTGTCTTAATGTGTTTGACTTTCATTTTATTCAATTAGCTTTGTAGAATACATTTGACTTTCATTTGATTCAAATAGCTTTGTTTATATGTGTTTGACTTTCAATTGATTCAATTAGCTTTGTTGAATTCATTTGACTTTCATTTGATTCAAGTAGATTTGTTGAATACATTTGACTTTTATTTAATTCAAATAGCTTTGTTTGAATGTGTTTACCTTTATTTGATTCAAATGGCTTTGTTTAAAGATGTTTTACTTTCATTTGATTTAATTAGCTCCTTCTCAAGCTACCTTAGCTCTTATTAAGCCACATAGCTCCCACTGAGCCAATGAACTCCCACTAAGCCAATCAACTCCCACTGAGCTAAAAGCCCTAGACATATACTTGAAAAGACGCTAGAAACTATTTCTATCCATAACTGAATATGGTGTCCTTTCATAGCTTCGACAATTTTGTTTAGTGTAACATTAGTCATTTGTGCAAATCTTTAATAACTTTATAGGAAGGGATGTGATCCATCATCATTCGAGTCATTTCCAAATGGCATCAAGGTCTCCGTTAAGACATACTATATTCTTTGAGGAGCTCACTTTGAAATTTTAATTTCATAAGATTGATATAATCACTCTTGGCTCAAGCAAACATCGCTCAATCTAATCTAGACGTTTTGATATCTTGCCAATATACTTCACTGAACATTTGAGCTATTCAAGGTCCAGTTTGTTCACATTTGATGAATGTAGCAACATTCTTTCAAATTCTTGTGAGACGTTGAAATAATGGAATCCTCTTTAGCTTTTGGAGTCAATTGTCTATGCCAAGCACAATAGCTCCTTTCTTTGTCGATTTCAACAAGTAAGACTTGCTTATCTTAGAATGATTCCAAATCGTTCGACTATCAAGAGTCTATCTAATAGAGCCTTGAGTATGTTCTTGTCGATGTGACATTACTAAAGATGTTTGGAACAAAAATCATGTCCATGATTTGAACTTTTGAGTTTTCATGTCAGGGAAATGTTTGTTTATAATCAAACATTCTTAACTCATGGGTTAGAGAACCATGTCATTCAAATAAAACCCGCAACTATTGCTCTTTTATTGAATGTGAGTCTTTCCATGTGTAAACGGATCGTTTGCTGATTATGGAACACAATAACCATTATTCGTTCCAGCCTTTGCTCAAATGGACTTTAAATAAAACAAGTGACCTTACAACTGATGCAGCACTACTTGCTTCATTGTAAGCTTGTAAGTCAATAACTTAACTTGTCTTCAATGGTTTGAGGTTACTTTCAAAGCGGAACACTTTAGCAGTATCCAATACTTATGAAGATAACGAATTGCTACGTTGACCATAATAACATGAACTCATGGGTAGAAAAAGAATCTTATTCCTTTCTTTTGTTCCTTGTTTCCTATATTTCTTATCATACACCATCTCATAACTTTAAGAACCATTTCTTTAAGTGCCTTGACTTTTACACTTTGTTAGGCATAATTAAGCATCTAATGCGCCGTGAAACAAAGTTCCATCTTTTCCTTCAATTCGTACTTGAATTGCTACATCAATGAGTCCTGCTCATTTGTGTATGAAGCGAACAGATATGTTGCTTGTCAAACATTGACAATTTGAGTTTTTCAACTCAATATTTCATGTTCATCAAAACTACCCAGTATTTTGAATGATGTCCAACCGTCCTTTCGGACTTAGGTCATAAAAGTCAATTATGAGAGGTTGTATTTTAGAAATGCCTTTCCTTTCTTTGAGAACCATTCTCAAACAAATTTCCTTTACCAATCATTGAAAAAATATAATTTGATTTAGAATTCTACAAATATAAGTGCAAAGTATAACCATTTACCAAGTTCATATCATAATAAGTTTGAAATTCAAAGCATACATGCAAACTTTCAATCTTATTATGCGTCTTATCCACGCATTAAAAATTGTCCCTTTTAGGCGAGAATAAAATGATTTTAAGATCCCAAATATCAAAAAGTGATTAAGCATGTTTTGGCTTGTCTTAACACTTAAAATTTTAGGGTAAGCAATCCAATTGCTAATAGCTCTAAGCTACTCTAGGTTCGATAAAACGTTGCATCTAATGCTTCCTTAACATTTTATCTCCATTGCCACAACATCTAAGGACTCCTTACTGATATCTTTGAGCTTAACCAAGACAACTTGTATACCTAGTATACCTTACGCTCCTAGGGAAGCGGTGATGCCTCGCTTTGGCGTAGCCCATCACCACGCGCATTAGTTCGGTAAGTGTCGTTCTTGGAATGGCAAGTTTCTCTCAATTTTATAGGGACCTAGGGTTTCTATGTTGGTTGATTTAAGTGAATTTATTTAATCATCGCAACATTTAAAATCCTAAACATGCATTTTTCATACCATTCAATCATATATAAACACAATTATATATAAAACATAAGTAAATGATGCATTTGGCAACGAGCATGACCCCTTGAGTCTTCAAATCTTCAAGGGTCTCCGATGAAACTTCTTTGGCTAGTCTTCTTAGAAACGCCGTCTTCGAGAAATCTCCGCCAATCTATGCAACTACTAGCTACTACGACTAGGAATAATCTAAATATTAAGGTACAAAAATACGCAATGTTACGCATACTGTACTTAGATTTACAAAAATACATAACGGATCGCAGTGCATATTTACTATCCTAGTCGGGCCCCACTAGTTGCCATTTTGAAAAAACCTGTGATTCAATATACATTCCATTCATCCATTCACTATATGTGAATGGCCTATGCATTTTACAACAATAAACAAGTAACAATGCATAACACGCGCAGACTATTAACTAACTTAGGTGGTTAATCCGATTAAAGCGCCTAATTAAAACTAGTCAAAGTTGTTTAACATTTTATGTGATTAAGACGCAATAAGTTTAATTAATTAACAAAGCTCCCACTAAATTCCGCATCCAACTTAATTAATCTAATTAATTAAGCCGGTTAACCCATATTTTTTCAAATGATTTTGGAAGTGCCAGAGGAATCGAGGCGTAGCCTCGTTAAATAATTAAATAAATAATTAAAACGGCCCAATAACGCAAAATTATAGCCCACAACATGCCCAAGTGCCAAGCATTAAAGCCACGGGGATAGGCTTGCTAGGCACCAAGGCCCCGTGGTTCGCATGCCTAGGGTGTTGGCCTACATTCCATGGCTGGCTTGCTTCCCCTAGATACCGCACAAAACCGCTGCACTTAGCAGAAAACCGCAGCAACAAGCGCACCAAAATCGCAGCAACAAATGTGCACTAGCTTGCACACGCCACACACTTGTTTGCGAAAATACACATTCACCATAAACGTTCACATTTGAAGCAATTTATTTGCAAAAATGTGAAATTTTCAAATTTATATGAAAAATGAACTCACCAAATTAAGCACCAATTATGACTTCATAAACATGCTTAATAAAGTTTATAATTGCAGTAGATTAGTGATGCAACCGTACATTTAATATACCTTTAACATGCCATAATTAAGCAAGGTTCAAAGATTTAAAAATTTTCATCAAAAAAGAAAAACCCCTCAAAAAACATGTTTCTGGGTGGATTTTGGCTTCTGGACATTCCTCAAAACGATTTGGAACTTCGATTTCACCCCAAAATAACTATTATTGAGTCGAAATCTGGGTTCGTTACCCAAAAATAGTAAAATAAGATTAAAACTAATTAAAACGAGCTTCTAATCTAATTAGAAAGAAAAACCAGAATTTAAATCCATTTTAAATCACCTCAATTAATTGTTAGTTACAATAATTAAAATGAGCGCGGCTTCGATACTGCTGTTAGGTTTCGTAGTGTCCGACACTACGTGGAAAAGAAACACGCCCAACACCCGCCCACTAATTAAAGCAACAGTGAGAGAAAGAGAAAAGACATTCTTACCCTCGACGCGTGCTTCGCTCGATTCACGAGCTCTTACTTCAAAGCTCAAGCCACGCAAGTGTGTAGGCCTCCGACGGCTCGCACCCTTGACCCGACCCGAACGGTCTTAATCCCAAAGGTTAGTCGGGACTTGACCAAATAAAACTAGAGTATTACGAACTTAAAGGTTTTCTCACTAATGATGAGATGCCTTTGAGTTCAACTCAAGGGATTTTCCCCAAACCCAACACTTGGGTATTTTTAGGGAATGGAGACTTGATCTCCCTTCTCCCATCAATGTGGGAGATTTGCATTTTTCTCCAATTTTATTTTAATCAAAAACAAAATAAAATGCAAGGCAATCAATAAGCTCTAAGTGTCACAAGGAAGGAGAAGGTTGGTGAGGACCACCAAAGGGGGGGGGGACCAAAACACCTTGCTCCCCAAGCCAAACACCAAGCACATGGTCCCCTCCCATGACCAAGCTTTACCACGCCACTTGGCTGGCTGGCAGCCTCCCTTGGCTGCCAAGGCTGCTAGATGGCGCCTAGCACCAAGGCTGGGCAGCCTAGCAAGCCAGCACACAGCCAGCCAACACGCAGCCAGCCAACGCATGTGATGCTGCTTCTTGGTGCTGCTACGCTAGCAAGCACGCATTCATAGCCCAGCACGCATAGCATGCTGCTGTGATGTTGCGATGTTGCTGCTAAGTGTTGCTCGCTAGCAAGCACACATGCACAGCCCAGCACGCAGAGCACGCTACTGCGATGCAGCGATGCTGCTGCTTGATGCGTGCTGATGTGCGAGAGCGCTGCTTGTGCGTTTCTTGCGGCTGGGTGCATGGCCCAGCACACTAGCACGCTAGAAAACGCTAGCTTCTAGCATGCTTGTTGCTAGCAACACCAGCCATGCTAGCATGCTTAGCCTAACACGTAATGCATGCTAGGCTTGCGGCAAGCTTTGCGATGTGCTTGGTAGCTTAGGCTAGCCTAGCACTCGCATGGCTAGGCCAATTTGAGGCTAGGACCTAGCTCTAACTTGTTGCTTGCTTGATTTCCCGTCTCGTCGAATTCTAAACTCGACTTGATTTGCGACGATCGGTTTCGACGCTCTAAGCTCGACATCCGACGTCTTTGTTCGTAATACTATAGTGACTCATCTAATTCTTTAGATTGAATCATCATCTCGAATCGGTCATTCGATATGGGTGCGACCCGAAGGGTTCAGTCAAGATTAAACCGTAATATTAATTATGCATTAATATTACTTATTGGAAGCGGCCTCCACCTAGGCATTCCGATCACTTGACCTCACTAAAGAATTAGCTTTCTAATAATTTCGAACCCTCTATCGGAACTAGCATGACCCCTTGAGTATTCGAGTTTCCATGGGTCATTGATGCAACTTCTTGGCCTGTCTTCTTAGAAACGCCGTCTTCGAGACATCTCCACCAAATATGCAACTACTAGTTACTATGACTAGGATTAATCTAGATATTAAGGTACAAAAATACACAAACAGTACGTAGACTGTATTTAGATTTACAAAAATACATAACGGATCGTAGTCCGTATTTACTATCCTAGCCGGGCCCCACTAGTTGCCATTTTCACAAAACTTGTGATACAATATACATTCCATTCATCCATTCACTATGTGTGAATTGCCCATGCATTTTACAACGAAAAACAAGTAACAATGCATAACACGCGCAAACTAGTAACTAACTTAGGTGGTTAATCCGATTAACGCGCCAAATTAAAACTAGTCAAAGTTGTTAACTGAATATGTGATTAAAACGCAATAAATTAGCTCAAATAATTAAAGAAGCTCCCACTAAATTCTGCATCCGACTTAATTAATCCATTTAATTAAGCCGGTTAACCCATATTTTGCCAAATTATTTTGCAAGTGTTGGAGGAACCGAGGCCTAGCCTCGTTAAAATAATTAAGTAAATAATTAAAACGGCCCAAACAACGCAAAGTTATAGCCTATCAAATGGCCGAGTGCCTAGCATCCAAGCCATGGGGCTAGGCTTGCTAGGCAGTAAGGCTTTTGCTATGCGTGCCTAGGGTGCCCAGCCAGCAGCGCACCCCACACCTGCTGGCACCAGCAGCCTCGAAGCATGCTCGCATACGGCTGGCGCTGGCAGCTTGTGGGTGGCCTGCTTGCTTGCTGTCCCTTGTGCCGCACCAGCATCGCAGCAAGTGCACATATACCGCAGCACCAAGTGTGCACTTACTTGCACACACCACACATTAGCGCATCAAGGGGATAAGGAAGCCCACACACGCACCTTGGCAGCCACATGTGGGTTGCGTGAGCAACCCGGCTAGCCCAAGGGTGTGTTTTTTAGCGGTCCTTTCCTCGATTTGCGTGTACTTGTCTCGACATTTTAATCCTTATATGTGCGTGGCATAAAATTGATTCTATATTTATTTTAGAACCAACATTGAGCAAGAATGAAAATATAACAAGTCTAACTTAAATAAATTCAATTTTATAGTGCACAAACCAAAATTAATCAAGAACCATTCTTTAAATCAATTTTCGGTTCATCATGATGCTACAAAAATTAATGGCTATACTCACAATTAATTTAACCAAACATAAATTAATAATGAGTTTTGACAAAATTAAAGAGGTTAGAAAAATAAACCCATTCATCTAATGAAAAATTTCCAACTCTAACTTGTGTATAATTGAAAAATTAGATCTTCCAATATGAAGATTAATTAAATTTCAATCACAAGTTTTGAACTTTTAGGACTTTAATCAACTCAAAAATGATTAAATCCAAAATTTAGTTCAACATGGAATTTAGAAATCAAAGTTCCAAAAAAATAAACAATTAAAGATTGGATCTTTGACATATTAGGGACTTCAAAATTACACATTCACCATAAACATTCGCACTTGAAGGAATTAATTTTCAAAATTGTGAAATTTCAAGTTTTATGTGATAAATGAGCTTACCAAATCAAGCACCACATATGACTTCATAAACATGCTTAATAAGGTTTATTATTGTAGTAGATTAGTGATGCATACATACATTTAATCTACCTTTAACATGCCATAATTAATCAAGGTTTAAAGATTTAAATATTTTCGTCAAAAATGAAGAACCCCTCTAAAAACATGTTTCTGGTTGGATTTTAGCTTTTGGATAGCCCACATAGATGGTTTAAACGATTTAAAACATCGATTCCACCCAAAATTAACTATTTTTGGGTCGAAATCTGTGTTCGTTGGCCAAAATTAATATAAATACGAGATTAACACTAATTAAAACGAGTTTCTAATCTAATTAGAAAACAAAACTAGAAATTTAAGTTCATTTTAAATCACCTCAATTTATTATTAATTAAAATAATTAAAGTGAGCGCAGCTCCGATACCGCTGTTGGGTTTCGTAGTGTCCGACACTACGCGGAATGAAACCCGCCCAAGACCCGCACACTAATTAAGGTAACTGAACATGCAATCACATAATTAAACAACAAAAGAGAGAGAAAGAGAAAGACATTCTTACCCTCGACGCGTGCTTCGCTCGCTTACGAGCTCTTACTTGAAAGCTCTAGCCTTGCAAGTGCACAGGCCTCTGACAGCTCGCACCCTCGACCCAACCCGAGCGGTCTCTACCATGAAGGTTAGTCGGGGCTAGACCAAAGAAAACTAGAGTATTACGAACTTAAAGGTTTTCTCACTAATGATGAGATACCTTATTGAGTTCAACTCAAGTGCTTTTTCCCAAACCCAAAGCTTGGGTATTTATAGGGAAGAGACCCTTGATTTTCCATTACCCATCAATATGGGAGAATTGCATTTTTGCTCAATTTATTTTAATCCAAAAACAAATTAAAAATCAAATCAATCAACAAGCTCCAAGTGGCACATGGTGAGCATGGTAGTTGAGGACCACCAAGGGGGGGGGGAGCAAAGCCCCCTTGCTCCCCAAGCAATCCCCTTAAAACCAGTCCTCTCTAAAGCCGATGAGCTGGCCATGCACAGCTGGCTGGTAGCTCGCCATGGCTGACAAGGCCACCCAGCTAGCTGGCACCTTGGCTGGGCTAGCAGGCCAGCCCACATACGCATGCGCACATCCAGCAAGCCACGCATGCAATGCGGGCTGCTGCTACTGCGTAGCGTATACTAGGCGCTCCTTGGCAGATGTTGCTTGTGCTAGGCGCTGCCCAGCACACATGCATTCATAGCCACAACACACGCATACATAGCACGCTGCTTGTTCTAGTGCAATGCTGCGAGCTTTGCTGTGCGAGGCCCAGCATGCTGCGATGGCTAGTGCTGCTATGCTAGCAAGCACGCACATCCATGCACACATAGCCATAGCACACACACGCATGGCACGCAGCTTGCGATGCTCGTACTGTGGGATGTGCGAGTGCCAGGAAATACTTGGCACGCTAGCACGCATGCGGTTTGGGACCTCACCTAGCCTACCACGCGCATGGCTAGGCCAATGTGATGCTACGACTTGGCTCGTACTTCTCGCTTGCTTGATTCTACGTCTCGTCGAATTCTAAATTCGACTTGACTTGTGACGCTCGGTTTCGACGCTCTAAGCTCGAAATCCGACGTCTTTGTTCGTAATACTCTAATGACTCATGTAATCCTTCTAATTAATTCGTCGTCTTGGATCAATTATTCAATTAGGGTGCGACCCGAAGGGTTCAGTCAAGATTAAGCTGTAATATTAATTATATATTAATTTTACTGATCGGAAGCGGCCTCCATCTAGGCATTCCGATCACTTGACCTCACTGAAAAATTAGCTTTCTTATAATTCCGAACTCTCTATTGAAATAATACACTTGTTGGAAGGACACCATTCCTTTCAAAGGTTAGCATAGGGGTCGAACCATAGAGAACGATTAAACACCACCAAATGTTATCAACAACTAAGCTAGTCCAGGATAGGGGGAAGTAATCTAAAGTCTAAAGACACTAAAACAAGAAATAAAACACTAAGGGAAATGGTTTAGGTGTAGTATTCACTCAAGCATAAATAAGGCATGAAATTAAATAAATCATGAACTAAAGATGCTTGAATATCGATGAAAGATCCAATCTAGCCACCTGTCGGGGTCGATTGGCTTCTCCTAACATAGCCTCTATGTTGTCACATTAGAACCATATATTAGGAGGTGCAATCAAGTAACAATCGATACAAATGAATCTAGCTAGTGTAACTATCGCGTCACCTAGCGTCAATTCACCCTCAATCAACTAACAATGTGCACTTTGCAAGTAGATTGAAGAACACCAAGCATATAAAGACTTTAATCATAACCAAATCAATTCCAAACCCTAACACATGCTTAAGATCCAACTACACCACAACCATCCCCTTAATGGGGGGAATTACTCACTAATCATGCTAATAACTAGATTAATCAACAAATTAACAAGCATCAACATGATTAACAAGCAATACCAAAGACAATAATAAAAAACAATAAACAAAATCAATAAACAATAAAAGATAAGAGAGAGTGAGAAAAGCTCATTGATTAATGTATGTAGATCTTCAAATCATCTTCTCACTAGTTAATAATCAAAATCCACAATTTCTCTTTGATTTTCCTCAATTTCTCTCTCTCTAAAAACTACTCCTAATCTAAACCCTAAAAACTAGAGAGAGGGAGCTAAAACTAATTAATTAAGAGAATAAAACTAAGCTCTTTTTTTAATCACCCAAAAATGGGTATTTATAAATATCTAGGAAAATAGAAAAATAAAAGAAAGGAAATAAATAAAGAAACAAACAAACAAAAAGAAAGAAAATAAAAACACAAAAGGGAAAATAAAAGAATAAAGAAAGAATGAGAAAAGGAAATTAAAAGAAAACAAATCCCACCCAAAAACAATCACACCCAAACTCTTTCCCTTTCAATATTTGGCTGCTATGTATTTTCATCACCGCCGCACATCAACATCATCAATGGATATCATCACGGGCGGTTCTGGGCCGGACCTAGGTGGTCGACGTAACAGGCCCCCAAATTTAAGGGGCCCCAAAATCTAGATATATAAAATTAAGTTTGGTATAATATCATAATATTGTAGTTGGAATAGTGGTTAGAGCAAGTATGTTGTGTATACGTAATGTATTTGCATCCAAATACATTGAATATCCCATTCCTCTAGAAACCTCCGCCTAAACCCAATAATCAGATATTCAGAATTTTTTATCTTTCCTCCCAAAAAATTTCAATCTACCATTATAATTCTCAAAACAAACTCTATATGTTCCACAACTCTATATTTTTTTTATTTACTTTCTATTATTATCTTCATTTTCTTCAATTATTCAATTCATTTTAAAAATTTTCATCTCCCAAAATTATATTTTTCATTTTAATTTAATTTTGACGAATTTTTTGATGTAATGAATTTTTTTTATCAAATAAAAATTGAGTATTAAATTTATCGAGTAGAAGACACCATTTTGAAAAGTTGAACAGGACCCCATAAATAATTTGCAATTTTAGTCCCGTCACTGGCTATCATCGAACATCATCTTTGACCTTCAATCTCTACCGTTCAATCTACTTTAATTATCATGTGCGAAGCTTGTGAAATGGTTCGGTCAAACCGAGGGTAGGTTCGGCCGAACTATGGGTTGATTGTGGTTCGACCGAACCTCTTCAAATTATAGAAAACTTCAAACGTTTCTGACTCTTTTGGACGATCGATTGAACTTTTCAAAACTTTTTGCCTGAACCCGATCGATTTGTGATTAGCTCTGAGTTTGGGGCTGTTGCTTGTGCGAATTGGTGATTGGCCGGGAATTGCACGGCTGCTGCAATTGAGAGGTGCGAAGGTCGATTGGTGGTGAGGAGATTATGTGGCTGGTGATGGCAACGGTGTGCAGGTGGCAGCTGTAGTGGTGCGGAGGAGCTGGGCAGTCCGGGCTGGTCGCGGCTGTGAGGTAGAGCGAGGTGGCCTGGTGGTTCTTGGGTGATTATTGCGTTGGTGATTGATGGTGGTTTCGGTGGTTCAAGTGCGCTGCGAAGCTGGCTGGGGCTGCTGATGCTGTTGTGCGGTTTAGTGTGGCGGAATTGCAGAAGGGTTGAGATGCGAGGGGTGTGCGGTGATGATAGGAGTTGGGCTGCAGGTGTTGCTAGGTGCGATGTGGGCTGGACTTTTGTGGTGATTGGTGAGTTAATTGAGCTGCTTGTCACGGGTCATCTCCCACACCAAGGATGGACGTCAAGAGGGTCACTAGGCAGCAAGGCAACAAACGGGGCTAGGGGGCTTGCCTTGGTGCTCAGGTAAGCACTTCCCCCTAAAGAGCTTTATATTGCACCTTGCTTAGAATCCTAGTGAACACCCACTTGACAGTAACACAATAATGGGTCGTTTGGAGACTTAAATGAAGTCCAAATGGGCCCAAATTCGGGGGTCCACAGTATTTTGGGCCAAGGAAGACGATGGTGGTGTCAGTTTTCCAAGACAAGGTCCCGAAATACGAGTTTTGGCAGCAGGTAGTCCGGAAAACGCGAGATGCTTCTAGAAGGTTCCGGAGCTATCTACAAGGTTCTTTTGAAGGAGTATTCTAGAGGGAATGTCTCTAGAATATTCAAGGGTTTTCATGTACATAGTAGAAGTGTCTAGGGTCTTCTATCCATGTGCATAAGTGTTGTACGTTCTAGAATGTTCTAGGGTTGTCTTGAACATTTTAGCTAGGGAAGGATGTAGAAACCTCCATGTAGGTAGTTCCTAAGGAGGTGGGAACACTCTAGATGTTGTAAGTCTAGAACCCTCCATTTGAGGAGGTTAGGAATTTTCTAGAGAAGCATGTAAGTAGGATGGAGCACTATAAATAGGCTCCAAGGCTCATTTGTACATTCAAGTTGAGAGATCAACAAGTTAAGAGCTATAAGTTGTGAGCAATACAAAAAGCCTTTCTTAAGCACTTGTGTTCTCTTGCAACTCAATCCTTTCCTTCCAACACTTAGAGAGTGTGAGGAAAACTAAGGCACGAGGGTCCAAGTGAGTGATCGGGCATACCAGCAAGGGTGATAGCTTGGGTGCTCAATTGTCTACGACACTTAGTCGTAAATTCGGACTAAGGCACTAAGGGTGAGTGCTTAGTTCAACCAAAGGGGACTTGTTAGCACAAAGGGATCGTGCTAGCAAACTTATACTAGCAGCACAAGGAGTTGTGCTACGTGGGCACAAGGAGTAAGTGCCAAAGAGAAAGCCTGACTCGTCTTACGACGGACTGTAAGCGGGTGGCGCACGGTGCGTGACTAGGGCAAAGTAGTCGGCACGTGACATGCTGCTGTAGCTGTTGCGGTTAGCAAGGGAATGAATTGGTGGGCTGTAGTGTGGTGTATGATAAGGGACAGATGGGGTGAAGGCTAAGGGATGGCAGAGCAGCATGCTTTATGAAAGGGGGCAATTGGCATTTGACATTTGACTCAAATCGGAAGCCGAACTCACTTGATTTGAAACACGAAACCCTATGCACAAAACCGAGGAAAGAATTGGGACATAGAATAAAATAAAATGAAAATAAATAAAGTAAAATAAAATAAAAATAAAGAGACGACACGAAACTAAAACTAAAAATAAATAGAACTATACTATCAAATAAAACAAGAAATAAACTACAAACTAAAAGAAACTACTAAATAAACTAGAAACATGCCAAAATAAAGAAATAAAATAAGAACTTTATTAAAGGAGAAAATAAAAGAATAAAAGGAAAAATAAGATAAAACGAGCACGAAAATGACTCTAAAGCTACTCCCTAAGAGTGACATAAATGTCACTCATCACTAATTTTATTTTTGGTTGAATTTTAGTTTAATATCAGATTTTTTGGGTATGATAAATTTAGATCAGGATGTGATGATGTGCTCATAATTTTCCATGCTTAGAGTTTTGATAGTGTGAGAAGCTAATCTATTTACTGCATTGAGGAGAAAGAGGTTGATTGTGTGTGTAAAGGTTTGCAATTTCTCAACTGAATTGCTGGTTTGAGCATCTCTTCGAAGTGATTAATTCAAGAGAGGATGTATTAAGGAGATTGATTCGACGTTGTGTATTTGAAGTATAATGAAGTTAGGTTGGGTGATTGAACATCTGCTTAAACATGGTTGATACTCCACTTTGTCCCAAAAAGGAAGGTGAGAAGAAATTGATTGTTCTATAATCATGAATTCGTGATTATCATGTCAATTGCTACTTTGCTAGCTATATTGTAGACCCCAGCAGACTTGTGATCTATTAAACAATTCGTGTCTCATTTTCATCTAACAAGCTCATAGAAATTAGTTTTATGTTTGCACGCCTTGTTCTATCAAATCTTAATCACAATTGTTCATTTATTGATGCTGTAGTACCAATGGAAAATATCCTTTATTTAGGTGGACCAAATATTGCCTCTAAGATCTACAATAAAGAATATGTGACCAATTTTTTCTTGAAATCTTATTGAATTAGACTCATATTTCATTTCTACAGGGTAGTGATGAATAACACTTAATGCAAGAAAATCCATATTAGTTAGTTACATGAGTGGAGCAGGCAAGACAGAGGCTGCAAATATGATCATGTAATACCTTGTCTATTTGATTGGTTGATCGTGCGCTTACATACATTGGATTGTTGAGCAACAAGTTTTGGAGGTAAGAGTTCAATGTTGATAAGTGATCTGTCTTCATGTCATTAATGTGTAATCAACTCTCACAGTTGAATTCGTAAAAAAAGAGTTTGATGAGGAAAGCAGAAAAGAGCATTTAGTTTAACTAAAATAAAGAAGACTCTATACTTAAATTACCTCATACCCCCTCTCTATAAATATAGAGAGCATCACTTACTTGTTTGTTGTATATTTGTTAATGACATGTAAGTACTTCTAGAAATTGTGAATTTTATAGTCTCATTGTAGTTCAATGCTTGTCCAAGTGTGAGGGGTATTTTACCTTGTAACTCCAAATTGATTGTATACTGGCTGCATACATATCCTGAATTGTACTTATCCTTTATATAGCTCTCATATTTCTTTCAAATCTAAACAGTCTTATATTTTTGAGCTGTGTGAATCATGCATTTCATTCTAGACTTTCCCATTGTCTCTTTGCTTTTCCTTTTGGTCAACGGTTTGGATGGACTATGAACTGATGGGAATGTTTGATATGGTGAGTAAAAGAAATTGATTAAACGCCAATAGTCTGACTGATGGGAAGGTCTTAATGCGTCAAATGTCGAGTCGATTCTAGGCATCAATGAGATGAGAAATTAATCAAATGACACATCATGCTAAAATCACGAGCATAGCATGTGAGGCCTAGTCATTCCTCGTATGTGGGGCAAGAGACTAGGGCCGTAAGCACTAGGCCACCAAGCCACAACAACCACTGCAAGGCCCAGCTAAGCTGGCCTTGCTTGCGGACTGGCTGGGGTAGCCTAGTGGCTTGTACGCCAAGGCAGCCCTCGCTAGGCCTACCTAGCGAGGCTAGCAAATGGCTAGCGCTTGCGGGGTTGCTTCTAGGCCTGCGCTGCTGCTGCTGGGCTTGCGGTATGTGCGTGGGCCTGCGGCAGCTCGCGTGGACTTGCGGCAAAGGCTAGCAAGCCTAGCTTTGTGGCGCAAGGTTGGCCTTGCTGCCCAAGGCTGAGCAGCTGCCCTTGTTGCGCAAGTAAGTGGGGACGCCCCTTGCCTTGTTCTCTAAGGTCAAGATGGTCCTCCCACCTACCATCTCTTGTGTGTTGACACTTGTCGTTTGCTTACTGTACATGTTATTTGATTTAATCTATAATTAAATTAAATACTAGCTTTTCTCACTTTATGAAAAGTCCCAAATTGATAGAATATCAAAGGGAAGGAGATGTCATGCCTATATATACCCAAGTATGCCCTGGGAATTATTTGCAAGAGTTGAACTCGAAAAGGGCATCTCCATTTAGAAAATCCTCGGAGTACCTCTTGTTAGTAGTGTTGCGTATTAACCTAGCCATTAATACCAACCAAGTTTCGGGCGCACGGGTGGACTTTGTTGGAGGAGCCGCGTGTGAGGTTCTCGCGCTCCATTCGAGGTTCTTGCTCAAGTGACGTGGAATCACGCTTATGATCGTCTTCTCCATTCTCTCTCTCTCTCTCTCTCTCTCTCTCTCTCTCTCTCTCTCTCTCTTATGTGTTTATTTCTTTATTAATTATATGCATGTTTAGTTTAGTCGTATTAATTTATGCATGTGGTCCGGGGCGGGTTTTGGTTCTGCACGGTGCTCGAGCACCGTAAAACCCAACATGAATATTGAATGATTGCTATGTTATTTGAATCAGTAGTAATGTAGTAGCACATGAAAATGTGCAAGTAAGTTTGACATTCCACATTTGTCCCACTCATTTCTCTTACTCCTTTTTACCATATACATACATACACTATCACCAAGTATCATTTCATAAATGGTATTAAGTACATTCATGGCTGCATACAATTATTTAGTGATAGAACCATTAAGAATTCCGCAAAGGCTCAATCATACATATATTTGACAAGACTACAAATATACGCCTCCGTCCTATAATAACTTTCCCATTTGGCTATTTGTGAATTTTAAAGATTATACTTTAATCATTATCAAAGAATAGAGTTTATTAGATTTTATAAAATACTTACTAATTAACTGTACTTTGGTAAGCCAAATCTAACAATAGTATATTAAAAAAAAATCACTTATGCTTTACTAGAGAACTGATGACTCTTAGGGTTGTGTTTATGCTTTGTTTTAGCTCGTCGTAGGTCGTTTTATAGTTTTTTTGTTCAAATAATGTGTGCATTCATGTCTCGGTGTGTTTTGGATGAAACTGCGTATATGCTTGAATACTTTCCTTGATTGCGTGTTCATACCATTGCCTTTACCTTATTGCTTCCTTTGGTGTTTGTGCTTAGGTTTTTGTAGTCAAAAATTGCAAAGAAGAATCCAAGGAAGCATAAAAAGAAATTTTAAAGAGAGCAAGGTGCGCGAGCTCGCAGCCGATGAGCACGGGCACGCACAAGAATGGAAAAGTGCAAATCGAGTCAGAAGCAATGCGCCGGGGTGTCGCGAGCTGTACGCGGGCACGCACTACCCCTACGTAGGCAAGCAGCACAAGAATGGAGCATAGCCCCGCACACGAGGCGCGCAAACCCACACTTTCATAGGCGCATAGCCCCGTATGCGGGCGCGCAACCCTTGTGCGCGAGAGCGCTATGTAGGGAAATAGGTACCCTGAGTAGAATTTCATGAATCATATTCATAAGCACCTAAAAACAAGATCTTTGCACAACATATATACAGAAAACACATAATTATACCTTTGAAGCATGATTCCATAAGAAATCGAGCAAGAACAATTAAGAGAACAAGTCCCCTAAACGTGATTCCTCTACTTGGTCCACGGGCTTGAATTGAACTTCCGCTAATGCTAGTTAGTTAAGAACGAACGCTTCGATCTACCTTCTTTGGAGAGGAGAGGTGAGGAAAAGATCAAGCCACGAACCACCACTGCGAGTAACCACCTTGCTTGGGTGGTCCGCACAGTACGGACAAGGGGAGAAAGAGAGAGGCGTGCATGAAAAAGGGAAGGGGAGAGTTTGGTTTCTTACTTCACAATCTACTGCTCAAGTTAATTGTGACTTGTATGCTTAACCTAGGCAAGGCCTCTATTTATATATCATATATATAATTAGAGTCCATGTGAAGCCTAAACTCCAAATCCACCCAAAATACTCTAGCCTTATACTTTATATGGCTTGTCATTACCTCATGAGGCCCATTAATGGACTTCATGCTTTATTCAATCCATAGGATCTATTCAATTGGGCTTTGGACTATTTGACTAGCACAAAGATCATTTATCATATCTAGCAACAGACAATGACGACCCAAAAGAATGAACTTATTATCTCCATAATACTGATCCATAATAAATCTAGTAATTGCACTTAACAAAGACATAAATCCTTCAATCTCCCACTTGTCTAGGATAAGTGTGCAATATTTAAATTTCTTAAGTCAATTAGTGTCTGATTTGACAATATGATTGCATCAGATGTCGAGATTATATTAATCTATAAATCATTTCCTGAAACTAAGTTAGAATTACAAAACAAATGATTACTAAGTTATTCATTTAAGCACGGCCATGCATTTTCTGAATTCTTCTCCCTCTTCAAGCGACCATGACACTTAACCTTTGATAAGGATAACTTAATTCAATCTTGTGGAAACCAAAACTCCCACTCCACCTTTAGAGTAGCCAGAATGTACCCTGTATAGTCCCCTTTCACGGCGTGATGGTGGAGTACAATCACAGTTAAACTAATCATTTAGTAAGATTAGTGTTCCACTCATGTAATAGGAATCCAATAATATATCCAGAAGTTCTATACTTGAACTTTAAATAAGGTTAAATTTTGATCATGTATCATTTATACATATCCGTGTGATTGATTTAACATCTCTATGTCCCTATAGCCCATGAAAATGCGCTATCAATCAATCAATCTTATAGCTAGTTCATTTATTGAATTCATTTATGTCCAATTTAATGACTTCGAACAAGGAACTTAAAATAATATATGAATTCAATTCACCTGTGGGGTTTCATTCACCAAATCATGTATTTGATGATCCCAACAATTCATAATTATTTTGGACATTTTATTTAATATCAAACCACAATTAAATAAATGAAATACAAAATTTCATATTAAACATAATTTGCAGGTCAATGTATTACATTTGTAATAAGTTTTCTCAAAACATATATGTAAATCTATATCCATTCAAGCACTTGCTTCAATCCTGCAACCCTATTGTGACTCTCACGCTTGGGCTGTGGAAGGGGTTTTATGAGAGGATCAGCGATATTCTCATCCGTATGAACTTTGTAGATCTTGATATCCCGCCTACCAATGATCTCTCGAATGAGATGATACTTTCTCATTACATGTTTGGACTTGTAATGACCTTGGCTCCTTTGATTGAGTAATGGCACCATTGTTGTCAAAAAACAACTCAATTCCCTCCTGAGCTCTAGGTACAATGTCTAGCTCTATGAAGAACTTCTTAGTCCAAGCACATTCCTTAGCTGCTTCAACTGCAGCTAAATACTCAGATTTTGTCGTAGATTCTGCAACTGTGCTTTGCATCGAACTCATTGCCTCTTTGTAAGACTGTGCTTTCTGTCTGTGATTATTTAACTTGTCAAGTGACTTCTGAGTTTTCTGATCATTTTCAGACAACTTAGCTTTGTCTTTCTTCCCTTTGGGATTATACTCAACAAGGTTCATCGCCTAGTATTCCTGCTCTGATATCCTTACTGCATTTGTTCTGATCTTTTTGTTCAGAAACCCTTTGAAAGGCAAACACTCATTAGTGGCATGAATAGAACTAAAGTGCCATCTACATATCATCATAGTCTTCATCCTAGCATTGTGGCTATACAATGACTCCTTCCCTGACTAGCCTTTCATACAATCTGACTGCGACAGTAACCTCTTTCAGCTTTTGTATGTTGTCCTACACAATATCCATGTTAGAATTTACCACAAAACAATTGATTTCATAGACTTTAGACTCTAACACATACTCTGACTCTAATTCACAAGATCTAACTTTCTCATCAGGGAAATTTATGTGTTTTTTTATATCTATTTCATCCTGAATCTTATTTCAGAATATTATGCAATCGCTAGTCTTATGAGTAAAAGCATCATGTTATTTACAATATTTCTTTCCTTTAACCTCTTCAGGATTTCTAGTTTTGTGTCTCCCTACTAACTTAATCTTTTTATAACTCAATAACCAATCAAAGATTTCATCACACCTCCTAATTAATATCAAAGTTATATTCCCTCTTTTGATCAGATTTTATGTCTTTTTTATAAGTGAACTTCTTGTTAGTTAAGGGTGGACACTTAAAAGAAGGACCCTGTACAAATTAAGCTATTGTTGCGTCATACATATCTTCTTTCTAATCATACTCTTCAGCTATGCTAGCATAATACTTATGTTTAGACCTTAATTCTTCCTCTAGACACCTTTCATAAGCAAT
The DNA here is from genome assembly GCF_001683475.1 of Chenopodium quinoa. NCBI lineage: Eukaryota > Viridiplantae > Streptophyta > Magnoliopsida > Caryophyllales > Amaranthaceae > Chenopodium > Chenopodium quinoa. The sequence goes on along the minus strand of NW_018742309.1, from coordinate 2,023,229 downwards.
CTCAGCGCTAGATAGTGCAACAAAATCAAGGAAATACTGTCCTTTAAACTTCTTCTCGAAGGGGAAAGATAAACCCTTTTGGATATTAGACATAAACTCTGATTCGGGTATGTTTAAGTGACATCTAATATTAGAATTCTTAAATCTATGAATATAGTCTCCTACTAGTTCTCCCTTTTCTTGCACTATCTTAGCCAAATAACCTATAGTGACCCTTGCCCTAACTCTAGTGAAATGGCGAAGGAATTATATTTTCATATCCTGCCAAATTTGAATTGAGTTAGGTGGCAAGTGAGTAAACCAAGAGAAAACAGGGCTAGTAAGAGAAGTGGAAAACATTCTAAGGTTAAGGAATTCATTATTTGCCGCCTCTCTGCACTAACAGTTAAATCTAACTAAGTTTTCCTTAGCAGACATAATACTATCGCCAGAAAAGAAAGGGGAGATTTCAGGAACTTTGAATCCTCTTGGAAATGGATACATCCTATCAATCCATTTCGAGTACGGACTGCATTTTCCTCTACTAGCATATCCACCATTCTGACCCATGGCCCTCTAGATCATTTCCTCCACCTGCCTGAGCAGAGGTTCCTGTCCCATTTATGGAGGTTGACCTTGCATTAGTTTGTTAGGTTGAAAAGGTGTATCTTACATTTGAAAAGGATTATGTTAATTCCCTTGAGGAATATAAAAACCCTTATATCCAGCGCCTGTCCCTCCTAAGGTATTAGAATTGGGTTGGGGCATTATTGGATATCTTTCACCATATAAACCACTAGTTTGACCTTGATTCCATGAGTAACCTTATGTAGGGTGGCCAGAGTTTGGATTTCCATATGGCCATTGGTTATAATCCCTAGGTTGCGTGGGAGATTGGTGACCATTCATACCGATAGGTTGAGAGGAAACCCTCTGTGCAGATGCAGTAGCTTGTGTATGGCATGTTGTATCTGGTAAGTTTACAATACCATAGTTGGCATAACTGACACCAATCTCTACTCCCAAAGGAGGCATGTTACCCATTGAAAAGGTTAATGAGTGTGTGGTACCAGGTAGGGGCAAGGACAAAGAAAAAATGGACCTTGGCCATTATGGTTATAGCCTAACTCATAACCTGACCCTCAACCATTAACTTTCGCTTGACCCCGATACCCCTCATTAGAACCAATAGGAGGGATACTTCTTGAAACTGACAGAGGGGGCAGATTTGCGTGAGATCTAATCATATTTTCTACTCTAAGGTATACTAAAGAAATATTCTCCCTTTTTGATTTAATTTTGTAATCCCACGACCTAAAGTAATTAGGACATTCATCAAATTCTCATTGAGTTAAAAAAAGCTAATTAGAGAGAGAAAGTGAAAAACCCTAGAGAGAGAAAGCTTGGATTTCGTCCATGGTAGTTTGATTTAGTTGGTTTTCTTCAATTAATCATCTTCTATGGCTCAAAAAAAGAAGCAGGCAACGCCTGCCCCTGCTAAACTCTCCTAAGAAATTACAGAATCCTTGTTTGCTCTAGTTTCTGCTGGTTTTCAGACTGTTAATGAAGTGTTTGACGAAGGTGATGAGCTTGTTACTCCTGCCCCTGGCTTGGTTCATCCCTCAGCTGGGAAGATAACTAGAAGAGATGCTCAACTCCTAGCCCTCAACTTTGGATCTGTTGGCCCTAAATCCAATGAAACAGTAACCACCTCTACGATTACTATTCCATTGCCGAATGATCATCATGTTAACCTCATTGCAAGCCCTACTGTTGGAAATCAAGCTGATGTTGCAGGCTCTGATGATGGAAATCAAGCTGGACCTTCTTCAGTCAACCCTAATAATGAAGTTGTTGATCATTCATTTGGATTTGCTGAGAAGATGTCTTTCAGTGGGAAATTGAATGCAAAAGGGGTCTCTTTGAGCTTTGTTCCTCGTATGATTAAGAATGGTAAGTATGTTGCTATCCTACCTGCTAATGAAATTGAAGAAGGAACTAAGAAATGGAAAAATGTTATTGTTCTTTATGTGGTGGGTTACTATCCTACAATTTCCTCTATCAAAAGGTTTATTGTTGATGATTGGGGTATTAATAGCAATCCAGATGTTTTTTGGCATGATGATGGTTATTTTATTGTTAATCTGAATAATGAAATGGATCTGAATTCTGTTTTGTGTTGAGGTCCATATATGTTTATAGGAAAACCTGCTATTGTTAAGCCCTAGTCTGAGAATTTTGACTTTAATGCTGAGATTTTGCGTACTATTCCTTTTTGGGTCAAACTGCCGAATCTTCCCTTAAATTGCCGGGGTGCTGAGACTTTGAGCAGGATTGGTAGTATCTTGGGTGTCCCGATTTGTGCTGATGAATGCACATCGAGGCAACTCAGGGTCTCCTTTGCTAGGATGCTAATTGAGATTGCTATCACCAAGCCTCTTGCTAAGACTGTCTGGGTTGAAAGTCCAAAAGGGAAAATGGTGGAGTAAGTAGTTGAATATAAGTGGACCCCCCTCTTCTGTGAGAAATGTAACAAAGTAGGGCATATCTGTCCTGTACCAAAAGGGAAACAAGTCATTCCAAATAGAACTCAGCCTCTAAAGAAGGCATGGGTTCGAAAGGTTAAGGAAGGGAATAGCAAGGTTCCTACTTCAAATGATGGTTGGGAAACTATGAGGAAAAAGGGATCAGTTGTAATGTCACATGAGAATAGTTCTGTACCACAGCTGCACACTAACCAATTCTCTGTGTTACCTGTTAATAAACTACAGGACCCTGTTCCAAGCGGGGGTAGGCCCCCTCCACAGCCATGATTGTCACTGTGTGGAATGTGAGGGGTCTAAATGACCCCTCAATGGTAGCTAATGTGAGGCAGCTACTTAACAGGACTATGACTGATGTGATTTGCTTATTAGAAACTAAAGTTAAAAAGCAGAAATGCATATATTTACAAAAGAAAATTGGTTTTAACATGACCTGGGTGTGTAATTACAATGCTTTTGGGAAAGGAAGAATATGGTTGGGGTGGAAAAGTGATAGATTACACATTGATGTTCTTGCTATTCATGCTCAATTTATCCATTGTTGTATGAGTAACATTGATTATAGCAGGCAAGTTGTTGTTTCCTTTGTCTATGGTCTGCATTGTATCCAAGACAGGAAAGATCTTTGGGAGGGAGTTAAGGCCATTGGTTATGTCACTATGCCTTGGCTTTGTACAGGGGACTTAAATTTTGTGTTACACTATGATGACAGAATGAATGGCACTGATTTTACAGACTACGAAACTAGGGACTTTAGAGAGTTCGTTGATTATATGCAGTTTATTGAGATTCAGAGTAAAGGACCATATTTTTCATGGTCTAATAAGGCTCATACTGGGCCTAGAATCCTTACTAGAATTGATAGGGGCTTGGTGAATGTTGAGAGGCTCACTCAGTATCCAAACGTGGAGGCCCATTACTTGGCTCCTTCTCTCTCTAACCACTCTCCCCTCTTGTATAAGGTTTTTCCTACCCCTCCTAGAAAAGGAAAGCCCTTTACATTCCTCAATTGCCTCATCACCCATCCTGATTTCTTTGATATGGTTCTAGAGTATGGATAAAGCTTAAGTGCCTTAAGGTCCAACTAAAAAGTCTTAACAGTAGGTCTTTTAGTAAATTGGATCAGAGACTGAATGACTGTCAGGTGGCTTTGCTTGACATTCAGAGCCAGATGGCTGATAATCCTAATTGTTCTGCCCTGCTGGAGCAGGAAACTGTTGCCGTTGATAAGCTTAAATATTGGAGGTCTTTTCATGAAAGTGTCTATAGGCAAAAATCAAGAATAGATTGGGTGGCCCTAGGTGACTCTAATACTAAGTTCTTTTTTTTATGATGAAACATAGGCAGTCAAGAAACGGAATTGACTTAATTATGACTGAATAGAATGATTTGTTAAAGAATCCTGTTGATATTGAGGATGAAATTATCTCCTTTTATAAGAAGCTAATGGGCACTGCTTCATCTTCCCTTTGTGCTGTGGATCTGGTTACTTTGAGGGCTGGTAAGCAATTATCTCCTAATGCTAAGTCTTTGCTAAATGCTCATATTTCTAATGAAGAGATTGATAATGCTATGAATGGCATTGATAATGACAAAGCCCATAGGATAGATGGCTTCAATGCTAAGTTTTTCAAGAGCACTTGGGATCTTGTCAAGTTGGATATCTATGAAGTTGTTCATGATTTCTTTAGAACTGGGGTTATGGATGCTCACTGGAACTGTACTACTTTCACCTTGGTCCCTAAAATCCAGAATTCCTCATATGTTAGAGATTTCAGGCCTATTGCATGTTGTACTGTCCTTTATAAGATTGTTTCTAAAATTTTGACAGCCAGACTTGCTAGAGTTGTTGGGGAGGTTGTTGATGGGGCTCAAGCTGGTTTTATTCCAGGAAAGCATATTGGGGACAATATTTTGCTTTCTAGTGAGCTGATTAAAGGTTACAGTCACAAGTTCATTTCTCCAAGATGGATGATTAAGGTGGACTTAAAGAAGGTTTATGATTCTGTGGAATGGGGTTTTTTAAAGGCTGTTTTAGGAGAATTGGGTTTCCCATTTGTGTTTGTGGGATGGATTATGGGGTATATTACTTCAGTCTCGTTTTCTATTCTTATTAATGGCACTCCTACCTCTCCTTTTCAAGCTAAGAAAGGGCTTAGACAAGGTGACCCTATGTCTCCTTTTCTCTTTGCTCTAGGAATGGAATATTTGTCTAGGTGCTTGCATGAATTGAAGTCTATACCTGATTTTAACTTCCATCCAAGATGTGAGAGGCTCTCCCTGACCCATTTTATGTTTGCTGATGATTTACTCATGTTTGCTAGGGCTGATGAACCTTATGTCAGACTTCTGTTCACTACCTTCAAGAAATTTTCTCTGGCTTCTAGTTTGGAGGATAATTTAGATAAGAGTGAAGTCTATTTTGGAGGGATTCATGATACTGAACAATGTACTCTCCTCAGGACTCTTGGAATGTCTCCTGGTTCTCTTCCCTTCAAGTACTTAGGTGTTCCTCTTTCTTCAAAGAAGCTCACTGTTCAGCAATGTAAGCCTCTTGTTCATAGGATCACTAGTAGAATTGAAGGTTGGGTTACTAGATTTTTGTCCTATGCTGGTAGATTGCAGCTCATCAAGAGCATTCTATTTAGAATCCAAACCTATTGGGCTCAAATTTTCGTGCTTCCAAAGAAGATCTTAACTAAAATTGAAGGTAGGTTTAAGGCTTTCTTATGGACAGGGGTTTCAAATCCTTCTAAGAAAGCTTTGGTTGCTTGGACTACTGTGTGTTTACCTAGAACCTGTGGGGGCTTGAACATTATTGCTTTGCAGATCTAGAATGTTTCTGCAGTATGTAAGATCTTATGGGATATTGCTCACAAGGTTGATTCCTTATGGGTTAAATGGATCCACAGCTATTATTTCAAGAGTATTGAGTTCTGGTTTGCTATTATTCCTAATAAGTGCTCATGGAACTTGAAGAAAATTATGAAGTATAGAGCTCTTATTGATGGTCTTGGTGGCTAGAACCCCCTGATGAAGAATAATAGAGTACAAATTAAAACAATCTATAATAAGATCAGGCAACAGGGGGTCTAGGTCCCCTGGAGAGGAGTGGTGTGTAACAATCATGCTTCTCTTAGAAGCATTTTTATTCTTTGGTTGGCTAATTGCAATAGGCTGCTAACTAAAGACAGAATTCTTCAATGGAAGCCTTCTTGTGATCCTATTTGCCTTTTGTGTCTTAAGAAGGAAGAGACTGTCCAGCATCTATTCTTTCTTTGCAGCTTTTCTAAGAAGATATGGGAGAAGCTCCTTTCTTATCTTTAGTGCTATAGATCTGCTCTTGGCTTTACTAAAGAAATTGATTGGGCTGTTAAACACTACAGGAAGTCAAGACCTGTTGGCAAACTGCACCTTATGCTCTTAGCTGAGGCTGTGTACAATATTTGGTTGCAAAGGAACAATGCAATGTATAATGGAGTGTGTGAACCTGCTGAGAATGTTGTCAAAAAGTAATTTTCAAAGCTTCCTACAGATGTTAAGATTCTGATAGAGCCAGGCTCACTGTCACTTGATTTCGTGGTTCTAGTCTTCTTGTTTTCAGTTTGGCTCTAGCTGGGTTCTGTTGCTGGTGTTGAGTTGATGGGGTCTGGCCTTGTTTTTTATTGCTTTTCTGTAGTAGTATGTTGTTTTGTAAGCTTTTGCCTTGTAGCTGCCTGTTCACTTGATTTCGTCGTTCTAGTCTTCTTGTTTTCAGTTTGGCTCTGGCTGGGTTCTGTTGCTGGTGTTGAGTTGCTGGGGTCTGGCCTTGTTCTTTATTGCTTTTCTTTAGTAGTATGTTGTTTTGTAAGCTTTTTCCTTATTGCTGCCTGTTTTCTATTTTCTTTGTTCTTTTTGGTAGCTGTCTGTTCTACCCTGTTCCTCAGGTTTCGGGCCCCCCTCCTAGAGGGTTGCTTGTCTCCTATGAGTTCAGAAGAGTCGTGTTTGGGTCATGGTCCTTAGGAACCCTTCCTAGAAGGTGGCCTTTAGGCCTTGATCCTTGGCTTTGGTTGTGTGCCCCTATGGGCTTGTGATGTTTCGAAGTGTTGGCCTTGAGGCATTCTATATCTTCTTTCTCAGCCTTGCTGATCCTTTGGTAATAAAATTTTATTTACCAAAAAAAAAAAAATTCTCATTGAGTTAGTGTTGTCTTTCCACTAAAGGTTCAAGCCTTGTAACTACTTCGGTTGCTACACCTTTCCACTTGTCTGGAAACTGCTTGTTGGGTAGTAGAGTCAAAGTTCCTTAATACGACAGTTACCACTCTAGCGGTTTAATCTACCATGACACGATAGTAGTTATCAAACTGCTCTCTATTATTTTCCTTTAGATTTTCCATCAGACTCTTTACAATGTCCACATATTTTGTGTAGATTGTATTGAGTAAGGTCTGGTGGGAGAACGGTCTTCCACTCCCTCTAAAATCAATTCGTCTTGCCTTTGAGTATGAGACTCGAATTGTTCAGAAGAGTGTGCCATGTGTTTGGTTGGCAGTTGAATTTCTAGATCTTGTTGATCCTCTAAAATAGTCTTAGGTTTAAGTGTAGATGAATTAACGTCTTCTTAAGTGTTTCCTTTACGTGCTGAACGTTTAAGACCCATGAGAGAAACCTCCAAATTAACAAAATTAAATGGATTTAATTTAGTAATCTCCCACTGTGGTCGCCAAAAAACTTGTTGTGGCAAATATTGTTCTTTGCCAACAAGTTAAGTACTCTATCTTGTTCTAGAGTATTAGGGGGCTGCCCCTCGAGTTGCCGGTTTCAAAGTGTGATAACCTTGCTAACATAACAACACAAACAATAAGAAAGCTTTCCTAATGAAATTAAAACAAGTTATATTTCATTGCTTAAACAAACGAGTAGGTAAACATATGACTAAAGATACAAATGCATTCCATTAATTAAAGGATAGAGTCAAGTCTACAATTGTTTAAGTTAAAGGAGAGGTTACCTCCATGATCATACAATTGGAAAAGACGAACGATCTTTAGTACATGTTAAGAGAAAACTAAACTATCGCTTGGCTACAAAGAAAAAGGAAACTACGAAAGCTAAGAAGAAAGCTTAAAAGAAATGAAATGCTTGTTGTTTATTGATTTGTTGATGCCCTTCCTTTGATCTTCACGCTTCTATTTATAAGCCAAATGCAGCGGTTATAGCTGACTCCCAATACTGTTGTGCAGTTATGCCTCTTAGCGCCAACTCTCTTCAAAACTAAATTACCCACTTTGCCTCCAAACCGGTTCTTAATATTGGGCCTTTGGATGATATTAGCCCAATTCACATTATATCTCTACCAGTTCATCTCAAAAGCTTTCTACTGACTCTAAGACCCAATTTGCTTGGTCAAAGTCAATAAAAAGTTAAAAATTCAATTTTTGGGTGTATCACATTTATTCCCCAAAAACCTAACCGAGTTAATTGAAAGGACGAAAGAGGCATATGAGCAGTTTGACCCACAAGTAAACAAATACAGTTGGTTGACTTTACAAGCATGTATGATTGAGATACTGGAAAAATAAGGTGGTAATAACTATAATCCTCCTCATAAAGGCAAAAAGAGACTTGATAATTTTAGATTGTTTCCTGATAATTTAGAGGTGGACAACGAGTTAGTACAGAAGCTGTGTAGTACCTTAATGATAGGCTAATGCTAGCAGACCCAGATTAATGCAGAGGAAACACAATAAGAAGTGGATGCTAATTAAGCAAGAACTGACCAAGCAAAGACTACCACACATAACTATTGGGTTTCGTAGTGTCCGACACTAAGTGGAAGCGAAACCCGCCCAAGTCCCACCAACGAATTAAAGCAACTAAACATGCAATCACATAATTAAACAACAAAAGAGAGAGAAAGAAAAATGACATTCTTACCCTCGACGCGTGCTTCGCTTGCTTACGAGCTCTTACTTCAAAGCTCTAGCCTCGTAAGTGCGAAGGCCTCCGACGGCTCATACCCTCAACCCGACACGAGCGGTCTTTATCCCGAAGGTTAGTCGGGACTTGACCAAATAAAAACTAGAGTATTATGAACTTAAAGGTTTTCTCACTTTCAAGGAGATGCCTTATTGAGTTCAACTCAAGTGATTTTTCCCAAACCCAAAACTTGGGTATTTATAGGGAAAAGAGCCTTAATCTCCCTTCTCCCATCAATGTGGAAAAATTGCATTTTTCCTCAATTTATTTTAATAAAAAATAAATTAAAATGCAAAGCAATCAACAAGCTCCAAGTGGAATTAGGAGAGCATGGATAGGTGAGGACCACCAAGAGGGGGGACCAAAATTCCTAGCTCCCCAAGCCAAACACCAAGACCGGTCCCCACAATTGACCAGTGCTGACCACGCCACATGGCTGGCTGTCTGCCTTCCTTAGCTGCTAAGACTACCCAGCTGGCGCTTACCACCAAGGCTGGGCTGCCCAGCCAGCTTGCACACACATGCGTGCAGCAAGCAGGCCACGCATGTAATGCAGGCTTCTACTTTAATGCGTGATGTTGTGCAAGAGGCGCGGCCTAGTTGCTGCTTGGTGCTGCTACGCTAGCAAGCACGCACAGCTACACACACACACAAACAGCACGCTGCTAGCGATGCATGTGTTGTAGGAGTGCGATGCTGTGAGGGGCAAGACTCTAGGCCTAGCATGCTACTAAGCACGCATAGCCATAGCACACATACGCATAGCACCATGCTTGCATGCTAAGCGCAGCCTAGCTGCGGCTATGCGTATGGCTGGGTGCGATGCCCACCACGCTAGCATGCATGTGGTTGGTGCCCTGACCTAGCCCATCACTCCCATGGCTAGGCCAATGCGAGGCTACGACTAGGCTCGTACTTGTCGCTTTCTTGATTCTATGTCTCGTCGAGTTCTAAATTCGACTTGACTTGCGACGCTCAATTTTGACGCTTTAAGCTCGTTATCCGACGTCTTTGTTCGTATTACTCTAATGACTCATCTAATCCTTCGGATTGATTTGTCGTCTCGGATCGGTTATTCGATTGGGGTGTGACCTGAAGGGTTCAGTCAAGATTAAGCTGTAATATAAATTACCCATTAATATTACTGATCAGAAGCGGCCTCCACCTAGGCATTCTGATCACTTGACCTCACTGGCTGGATAATTAGCTTTCTAATAATTCTAAACCCTCTATCGGAATAATACACTTGTTGGAAGGGCACCATTCCATTAAATCTCCCACTTGTCCTTCCAGATTAGTGTACAGTTAGTGTATAGCCCATTTCCTATGTCACTTAATGTCTTTTCATGAACTATAAGGTAAGATTCTTCGTCATCCTTATTACGTCCAGAAGTGTTTCTCGGTTTCCGAGTTCGACTGTTAATAAGCAGATGATTTCTAAAATCCATCAGAGCACGACCATGCATTTTCACAGTCTCGCTCTTCAAGAGGCTTGTAAACAACAAAGACATATTCCTTATTGTCAATAGGGGGACATTCCAAGGCTTGCATTGTTAGCTTCCCTTACTAAGAGGACCTAGCTGCACGAGTGTTGCCGTTATAATCCCCATTTATGGAAGACGTTTGACAACATCAAAATGGACTACTACTCAAACAAGAGAGCTTAAAATACTCATGGTCGAGGAAAAAGGTTCCAATAGAAATAATGAGAAATATACTTATGACGATTTTATATCTCTTAAAGCATTCTCATAGGTCGATCCGGTATAGTTCTAAACCAATATCTGTGCAAATGATTTATGACCATTATGTCCTCGAAGCACAAGAAACGATGCTATAAATAATACTACACACTAATCTCAAGTGATCATTAATCGTCCATCATTTAAATGACCTTGATTAGGGATAATTTTCGATTGAAATATTCATTGTTCAATTAACAGGTGTTTCTTTATCCAAGACATGGTCTTGATACCCTGTTTTGAATATTCTGATAAATTGAATGGACACATTATTTAATTCTAAACCACAATTAAATAGAAATGGAGAAATAATAAATTTGCAGAAATTTTTTAATTACTCTAAAATCGAATGGTTCAACATAGTGTTTTACATTAAGACATCAAGTTTAATTAAAACACATATACAGGGAGATCAATGCCAATCTCCAACATGCTTGATTCCCATTGCCTCAACGTGCTTGTTGTGCTTCACTTGTGGCAAAGGTTTAGTCAGTGGATCGGCTACATTGTCGTCTGTTCCAATCTTACAATTCTGATTTCACCCTCGGACTTCCATTCCCTTATCATGTGAAATCGCCTCTTGACATGATTGACCTTCAGATGTTCCCTTGGCTCCTTGGCCTGAGCAATAGCTCCATTGTTGTCACAATATAAGTCTATTGGACCCTTGATGGAGGGTACAACATCAAGTTCACTAATGAACTTACGAATCCAAACTGCCTCCTTAGCTGCTTCCGAAGTTGCCAAGTATTCGACTTCAGTCGTAGAATCAGTAGTGGTGCTTTGCTTAGCACTTTTCCAACTAAACGATCCTCCATTCAGGCAGAATATGTACCCTGACTGCGACTTGGAGTCGTCTATGTCAGTCTGGAAGCTCGCGTCAGTATAACCTTCAACAACCAAATCATCACTACCACCATAGACCAGAAACTTATCCTTGATCCTTTTCAGGTACTTTAGGATATTCTTGGTCGCAGTCCTATGCGCCTTTCCTGGGTCTGATTGGTATCGGCTCGTAGCACTCAAGGCATACGATACATTTAACCTAGTACATATCATGGCATACATGATCGATCCAATAAACGAAGCATATGGAATCTGACTCATCCTTTCTCGTTGATCAGGTGTTTATGGACATTGCTTCTTGCTGAGAGTTATGCCATGTGACATGGGTAGGTGCCCTATCTTGGCCCCTTCCATGTTGAAACGTGTCAGTACCTTATCAATATAAGTACTTTGGCTAAATCTAATCATCCTCTTAGATCTATCCCTATAGATCTTCATGCCCAATTTTACTGTGCCTCTCCCAAGTCCTTCATTGAAAAGCACTTTCCTAGCCAGTCCTTCACTTACTCTAACAGTTTAGTTTTGTTTCCAATGAGTAATATGTCATCGACATATAAGACGAGAAACGCGATGTCACTCCCGCTGACCTTCTTGTAAACACAAGATTCGTCTGGATTCTTGATAAAACTAAACTTACTAATGGCTTCATCGAATCACAATGGCCTAGCCATGTGGACTCTAGGCTAGCTCAAGCTAGCATGCACTGTGCATGGCTAAGCGCAAGCCTAGACGCACCATGTGTGCTAGGCACACCATCGCTAGCACTAGGTGCTTACGTATGTTTATCCCTCGCATGGCAGCACCTAGCAACACCAGCATCGTTGCGTGTGTGCGTGCCTTCGCATGGCACAACACCATCGCAGCATGCGTGCTTGCTGCCTAGGTGATATCGCACGCACAGCCTACGCATAGCACAACACCATCGCTAGGCCTATGCGTGTGTGCGTGTGCGTGCATGCCGTCGCAGCAGCAGCACGCTGTGCTTGCTTGCGTGCGTGCCTTCGCATGGCAGCACGAAGCAGCAAGCAGCGAGCAGCATGCTAGTAACCTCGCACAACAGAACCATGCCAGGCATCGCCCAGCGCCCAGCAGCCAGGAGCATGCGTGGCTCGCTAGCAGCACACATTTGCTAGCTATGCTGGCTGGTGCGTGCTGGCCGTGCTAGCTACGCACAGGCTGGCAGTGCTAGCTAGGCAGCAAGGTGGGCTGCCAGCTCACCCCTTGCTTGAGGCCGGTTAGAGGATAGCGGGGACCAATGCTTGGAGCAAAGCCTTGGGGAGCAAGGCAATGGTCTCCCTCCATTGGTGGTCCTCACCTAACCTCTCCTCACCATGTGACACTTGTTGATTATTGATTGCTTGTCATTTCATGATGGAAATGCAATTCTCCCACATTGGTATCGAACCAAGAGTAGCTTGGAGCTATTAGCAATTGGATTGCTTACCCTAAAATATTAAGTGTTAAGACAAGCCAAAGCATGCTTAATCACTTTCTGATTTTTGGGATCTTGGAATCGTTTTATTCTCGCCCAAAAGGGGACAAATTTTAATGCGTGGATAAGACGCGTAATAAAATTTAAAGTTTGCATGTATGTTTTAAACTTCAAACTTATTATCTTGACAAATGGTTAAACTTTGCACTTATATTTGTAGAATTTTAAATCAAATTATATATTGTTTTTCCAATGATTGGTAAAGGAAATCTTTTGAGAATGGTTCTCAAAGAATGGAAAGGAAATTCTAGAATATAACCTTTCACAATTGACTTTTATGACTAAAGTCCGAAAGGACGGTTAGAAATCATGTATTCAAAATACTAGGTAGTTTTGATGAATATGAAATATTGAGTTGAAAAACTCAAATTGTCAATGGTTGATAACCAACATATTTTTTCTCTTCATACAAAAATGAGCAGGACTCATTGATGTAGCAATTCAAGTACGAATTGAAGGAAAAGATGCAACTTTGTTTAACGGCGCATTAGATGCTTAATTATGCTTAACAAAGTGTATAAGTCGAGGAACTTAAAGAAATGGTTCTTAAAGTTATGAGATGGTCTATGATATAGGAAACAAGGAACAAAGGAAAGGAATAAGATTCATTTTCTACCCATGAGTTCATGTCATTATGGTTAACTTAGCAATTCGTTATCTTCACAAGTATTGGATACTTCTTGAGTGTTCCACTTTGAAAGTGACCTCAAACCATTGATGACAAGCTAAGTTATTGATTTACAAGCTTAGAATGAAGCAAATAGTGCTACATCAGTTGTAAGGTCATCTGTTTTGTTTAAAGTCCTATTAAGCCAAGGCTGGAACGAATAATGATTATTGTGTTCCATAATCAGCAAACGATCTGTTTACACACGGAAAGACTCACATTCAATAAAAGAGCAATAGTTGTGGGTTTTATTTGAATGGCATGGTTGTCTAACCCATGAGTCAAGATTGCTTGATTATAAACAAACATTTCCCTGCCATGAAAACTCAAAAGTTCATGTCATGAACATTATTAGTGTTCCAAACATCTTTAGCAATGTCACATCGACAAGAACATACTCAAGGCTCTATTAGATAGACTCTTGATAGTTGATCGATTCGGAATTGTTCTAAGACAAGCAAGTCTTACTTGTTGAAATCGACAAAGAAAGGAGCTATTGTGTTTAGCATAGACAATTGACTCCAAAAGCTGAAGAGGATTCCATTACTTCAACGTCTCACAAGAATTTGAAAGAATGTGGCTACATTCATCAAATGTGAGCAAACTGGATCTTGAGTAGCTCAAATGTTTAGTGAAGTATAGAATCGACTTGGCAAGATATCACAACGTCTAGCTAGATTAGATCGAGCGATGTTTGCTTGAGCCAAGTGTGATCACATAAAACTTATGAAATTGAAATTTCACAATGAGCTCCGCAAAGAACATAGTGTTTCTTGACGGAGACCTCGATGCCATTTGGAAATGACTCGAATGATGATGGATCACATCCCTTCCTATAAAGTTCTTAAAGATTTGCACAAATGACTAAATGTTACACTAAACAAAAGTGTCGAAGCTAAGAAAGGACACCATATTCAGTTATGGATAGAAATAGTTTCTAGCGTCTTTTCAAGTATATGTCTAGGGCTCTTAGCTAAGTGGGAGTTCATTGACTCAGTGGGAGCTAAGTAGCTTAATAAGGGCTAAGATAGCTCGAGAAGGAGCCAACTGTTTGTTTCACAAGGAACTTTTACCCAAAGACATTATACATGTCTCTTTGTGAGTATTCAAGTGAGACTACGGGCATTACCTCCACAACCTAATTGAGAACATAGTATTTGTTGCTCTAAATGGTGTCTTTCTGGAAAGTAACACCTTTCCAGAATGACAAGTGGGAGGAAAATCGAACTCGACAAAGTTCGAGAGGACGAGCAACAATGTCAACCTGATAAAACTAACAATCAAAATGCTTTAGAAGTAGTTGATAAGATTGGTCAGAATCAAACAGACAATGTAAATGCTCAACTTATTACCCCATATAGGTATAGATTTCACCAAAGGCTTGGATTGAATCCTATAAATTTCTACTAAGTTAGAAATAAACCTAAGACTTACAAGCATACTATTCACCATTAGATGGTGAGAGGGAATAGTGTCTTGTAAATTATCTACGACAAATCCAAATTCCGAATAATGGTTAGAGGCCATACAATCCGAAATAGACTCCATGTTTGTAAATCACGTTTGGAACTTGATTCATTTGCATGAAGGGTGACAGACCCATCAATCGCAAATAAGTTTTCAAGGAGAAAACTGACAAATGTGGAAATGCATAAGCATACAAAGCTAGATTGGTTGAAAAGGATACAATTAAATCACGACATTGATTTTAATAAAAACCTATGCACCAATCGGAAGGCTAAAGTCTTGTCGTGATTGTTCTAGCAAAATTGCGTATATGAAATATGGAAAAATACGAAACCGCCTTCCTAAAATTGGATTTCGGAAGAGACTATGGAAATAGTCTAAGGGTTTTGTAATTCTAAATAATGCTAGATTTGAAAGTAAGCTCAAGAAATCCATTGTGGAATTAAATGAAGCATTGCATGTAGGAATTGGAACATGTATTCTCATAAAGTCAATAAAAGGTTTGGCTAATGGAGAATCATAAAAATATTTATAAACAAGAAGTTTAGTGGGAGCAAGAGTCAATCTTGTATGGTCCAACAAGAAATTTGTGAACTCCATTGTGAAATGACTATCAAATACTAAATGCTTAGGTTTGAAAGGATATTCGACAATGGACCAAGCAAAAGGCGATACTTAGTACATAGTGGGAATTAAGATCTATTGGATAGACTTAATGAAATGTTTAATGTGTAGAGGAATTTATCGTGTTAAACATGAAGGACTTGAAAAGGCTTTCGACCCATATGTATAAAACTAAGTAAATGTTTGAACTTAAGTATAAGCTGGGAAAATACTAAGTCAAACAAGAAAGACTCTAGTAGATACTTTCAACCGTATCACATAGCAAGCAGTCTAGCAAGACTCGGTGAAACTGGATGAGCTAAAAGGTCACATGAATGGAACATATTGGGAATAATTCTGCAACTAAAACCACCATGTATGCTATGATATGGAGTCGTCACTCAACTTACATGCTTAGAGCATGAGAAGTATAAAATACCAATCAATCTAAATCTAAGTGATGAATCGTTAGATTATGATCAAGAAAAACCAAAGTACGTTGATAAGTAAAAGGAGATAAGTTCTTAACGCATGGAAACAATTGTAATTTGAGAATTGATGTTGCAAGCACATCCTTAGAAAGGATTAGATCCTTAATAAGGAAGTCGTTTATAAGCACGATCTAGGAAGTGTCGTGGCTTGAGAATGGTAACACGGACGCGGATCCATGTATAATGTGCGGAAACTTAAGGTAAATTTCCATAATCACAAGTGATTAGGGTCTCCCAAATCATTGTGACCCGTTTGGAATAAAATCCAAAGCAAAGCTTCATCAGGAACTCTACTGAAATATATGTTGAGAATATTGTTGCCTTAAAAGCAATAATAAAGAAAGGTGTTCAATGGAAAGTTTGTCGTTGAATGTTGATTGTAGGTTGTCATGTTGAAGATCTCAAATCATGAAAATGAGTGGGAGCCATCACATGGACAATAAATCCTAAATCACAGATAATCCATAACACTCTCAGATTCTATCATCTTATTATGAAAGTGTTCATTAATGAAGATGTTGAGATTTGCAAAGTGAATTATAACTAAACCTATGCAATAAGCGAACAACAACATTCATAATTGCATGAAAGAAATCAAGCATATTAAGTATGGGTGTGATTTCTATAAATGTTTGATAAAGGATATTACTCTTAAAACATTTGAAGAAAACCACTTATCATAAGATGAAACGTTGAAAGGTTTCATGGTGGAATTAAAATTTCTTTAAATTCCACAAACTATTTAATTGTGGTTTAGAATCAAATAATGAGTCCATTCGATTTCTAAAATATTCAAAACAGGGTATCAAGACCATGTCTTGGATAAAGAAACACCTGTTACGTGAACATTGAATATTTAAATCGAAAATTATCCCTAATCGAGGTCATTTAACAGATGGACGATTAATGACCACCAGAGATTAGTGTGTAGTATGATTTACGACACCGTTTCTTGTGCTGCAAGGACATAGTAGTCATAAATCTGTTGCACATGTGCTAGTTTGGAACTGCACCGGATCGACCTATAAGAGTACTTTAAGAGATTCAAAATGTTGGGTTTCGTACTGACCCTCACTACGCGGAAAGAAACCCGCCAAGACCCGCCCCCATAATAAATGCAATTAATTAAGCAAAACATAATTAAACATAAGAAAGGATAAAAGATTATACCTTTGACGCGTGCTTCGCTCAACAATGAGCTCTTACTTGAACCCCAAAAATACGAGGTCTCCAACGGGATCGTACCCTCGAACCCGACCCGAGCGTCCTAAGCCTCGAAGGTTAGTCGAGGCCCGGACAAATAAAACTATGAGTTCTACGAATCAAGGTTTACTCAATTCAAGAGTTGCCTTTTAATTCCACTCAAGGTTGTGTCTTTCCCAATACCCATGCCTTTGGTATTTATAGGGAAAGGCACCCTTGATTTCCAATCTCCCATCAATGTGGGAGAGTTGGTAAAATAAAAAAAATCTATTTAATTCCAAATTAAATAAATAATTAAATCAATCACAATGCAACAAGTGTCAAGGGGAGAGAGAGAGTTAGGTGAGGACCAAGAGAGGTGGGGGGACCATTGCCTTGCTCCCCAAGGCTTTGCCCAAGCCTTGGTCCCCACTCACCACAAACCGCCTCAAGCAAGGGTTGCTGGGCTGCTGCCAGCTAGCAATGCTAGCTAGCCCAGCCAGCTAACACCAGCCCAGCCAGCAGCCTCGCATCCCCAGCCAGGCAATGTGTGCTGGCGCTGGGGGATGCTTGTGCTGCTACTCCGTGCTAGTGCTAGGCGCTGCTAGCTGCTAGCGCTTGTGCTGGCCCTTGCCTACACACACGCACACACGCAAGGCTCTTGCTAGCTCGTCGTGCTTGGTGTTGCCATGCGAAGGCACGCACACAAGCACACAGCTCGGTGCTGCATTGCGAGGCTGCTAGGCGATGGTGCACACGCACACGCACACACGCATGTGCTTAGCACTGCGATGGTGTTGTGCGTGGTGCTAGGGTGCTGCGATAGTGCCCACGCACATGCACACACACATGGGTATTGTGCTTGGTGCGATAGGGTTGTGATGGTGCGAGGCATGCACGCACACGCCTATGCGCTAGTGCCCAACACTTCGATGGTTGTGCTTGGTGCGTGTTGCCTGCCATGCGCGCCTAGGCATGGTGCTAGGGCTGCGATGGCGCCTAGGCATCATGCTCAGGCTGCGATGGCGCCTAGGCATGATGCTAGGGCTGCGATAGTGCCTAGGCACTCATGCCTAGCCTAGCATACCATGGTGCGCCTAGATTTGCGATAAGCTAGCCTAGCCTAGCTACGGCTACGCTCATACTAGTTGCTCGTGATTTTGCGACGCTCGGTCTCGACGCCCTAGGCTCAATATCCGACGTCTGTATTCGTTAAACTATGCCGACTCGGTTGTTCGATTGGGTTCGACCCAAAGGGTTCAGTTAAGATTAAGCTGTAATATTAATTATACCTTAATATTACTAGTCGAAAGCGGCCTCCACCTAGGCATTCCGATCACTTGACCTTACTGAAGAATAAGCTCTGTAATAATTCTGAACCTTCTATCAATATAATACACTTGTTGGAAGGACACCATTCCTTTCACAAAATTGTCATAAGTACATTTCTCATTATAACTATCGGAACCTCTTTCCTTGACCATGAGTATTATGAAGTTCTCTTGTTTGAGTACTAGTCTCTTTGATGTTGTCCATCGTCTACCGTAACTGGGTATTATAACAGCAACACTCGGGTGAATAGGTCCTCTTAGTAAGGGAAGCTTACAGTACAAGACTGGGAATGTCCCCCTATTAACAATAGGGAATATGTCTTTGTTGTTTACAAGGCCGCTCGAAGTGGGAGACTGTGAAAATGCATGGTCGTGCTCAGATGGATTTTAGAAATCATGTGCTTATTGACAGTCGAACTCGGAGATCGAGTAACACTTCTGAACATAATAAGGATGACGATGAATCTTACCTTATAGTTCATGAAGAGACATCAAGCGACATAAGAAATGGGCTATACACTATATGCACACTTGTCCGGAGGGACAAGTGGGAGTTTGAAAGGAATGGTGTCCTTCCAAAAAGTGTATTATTCTGATAGAGGGTTTAGAATTATCGGAAAGCAAATTCTTAAGTAAGGTCAAGTGATCGGAATGTCTAGGTGGAGGCCGCTCCCGATCGGTAATATTAAGGTACAATTAATATTACAGCTTAATCTTCACTGAACCCTTCGGGTCGAACCCAATCGAACAACCGATCCAAGACGAAGAATCAATCTGAAGGATTTGATGAGTCGTCGGAGTTTTACGAACAAAGACATCGGATATCAAGCTCGGAGCGTCGAGACCGATTGTCGTAAGTCGAGTCGAATTTGGAATTTCACGAGACGGGAAAAATCAACAAGCAACAAGTTCGAGCGTAGCCGTAACATCACAATGGCCTAGCCATGTGGACGCTAGGCTAGCTCAAGCTAGCATGCACTGTGCATGGCTAAGCGCAAGCCTAGACGCACCATGTGTGCTAGGCGCACCATCGCTAGTACTAGGTTCTTATGTACGTGCATCCCTCACATGGCAACACCCAGCAGCAGCAGCATGGTAGCGTGTGTGCATGCCTTCGCATGGAACAACACCATCGCAACATGCGTGCTTGAGTGCCTAGGTGATAACGCACGCACATCCTACGTATAGTACAGCACCATCGCTAGGCTTATGCGTGTGTGCGTGTACGTGCATGCCATCGCAGCAGGAGCACGCTGTACTTGCTTGCTTGCATGTGTTCGTGCCTTCGCATGGCAGCACCAAGCAGCAAGCAGCGAGCAGCATGCTAGTAACCTCGCAGAGCAGCACCATGCCAGGCATCGCCCAGCGCCTAGCAGCCAGCAGCATGCGTGGCTCGCTAGCAGCACCCATGTGCTAGCTGTGCTGGCTGGTGCGTGCTAGCTGCGTACAGGCTTGTTGGAGGAGAGTGGGGGCCAATCCTTGGAGTAAAGCGTTGGGGAGCAAGGCAATGGTCCCCCTTCATTGGTGGTCCTCAACTAACCTCTCCTCACCATGTGACACTTGTTGAATATTGATTGCTTGTCATTTCACGATGGAAATGCAATTCTCCCACATTGGTGGGAGAATAGTAAATCAAGTAGAATTCCCTTATAAATACCCAAGTATTGGGCATATGAGAATTCACTTGAGTAGAACTCAATGAGGCATCTCACATTAGGTGAGAAAACCTATAAGTTCGTAAAACTCCAGTTTTCATTAGTCGGTTCCCGACTAACCTTCGGAACTTGGACCGTTCGGGTTGGGTTCGTGGGTACGAGTCGTTGGAGGCGGTCACGGTTGTGACGCTCGAGCTTTCGAAGTAAGAGCTCGATTTGCGAGCGAAGCACGCTACGAGGGTATAACTTCTTTCTCCCTTTCTTTTAATTATTGCTTATTTATGTTTATGCATGCTAATTGCTTTAAATATTGGGGCGGGTCTTGGGTGGGTTTCTCTTCCGCATAGCGTTGGACGCTACGAAACCCAACAGAAATCGCTAGGATAATCCGTACGGACTTACGCATGGCGACTGGCAAAAAAGGTTTCATCATAATCAACACCGCGAATTTTCCTGTAACCTTTTGCCACTAGTCTAGCTTTGTATATAGATACATTTCCGTCGTTGTCGGTTTTCAACTTGAAAATCCATTTGCAACCGATAGGTGTGTAACCTTCAGGAAAATTAACCAAGTCCCAGACTTGATTTTAAAACATGGAGTCCATCTCGGATTTCCTGGCCTCTTTCCATTTTGCAGAGTCGCGGCTCTTGATAGCTTGTTTGTACGTCGCTGGCTCATCTCCATCCATAATTAGGATGTCTTGATCTTTGGTTAAGACAACACCGAGGTATCTGTCTGGTTGAGATTGTTGCGTCCTACGCAGGGTAATAGGTTGAGCATTTGCATTGTCGGTTCGACTTTGCACATTGTCGGTTTGACTCTGACCAATGTCAACGGCTGCTTCTAAAGCACTTTGATTGTAAGTTTTTTCAGGTTGACTTTTTTGCTCATCCTCTCGAACTTTATCGAGTTCAATTTTCCTCCCACATGTCATTTTGGAAAGGTGTTCCTTCTCCAAAAAGACACCATCACGAGCAACAAACACTTTGTTCTCAGATTTGTTGTAGAAGTAATACCTCATAGTTTCTTTAATACTTGTCTGATTTTGGGTGAAGTTTATCAGAAATTAATCTCTTTACATATGCTTCGCAACCCAAAATCTTAAGAAAAGACAACCGTGGAGGTTTCTTCTTCCATATCTACTATAGTCATCTGTGAAGGTGATGAAATATCAATGACCTTGCCTTGCGGGGGTACTCATTGGTCCACATAAGTCCGTATGTGTAAGACCCAATAAGTCACTAGTCGTTTCTCCCAACTTGGAGAATGGTTGCTTTATCATCTTGCCTAATAAACATCTTTCACAATTTTCAAACAACTCTAAGTCGAATGAGCCAAGAATACCTTCATGAAGAAGTTTCTTGATGCGTTTGATGTTAATGTGGCCAAGACGAAAATGCCACAAGTAGGTTTGATTCGACTCGATGGTCTTAGCTCTATTGATGGTATCATTAACATTTATCTAATCGTATGCAATTTTATAGAACATATAAACAAGACATTTCAAAACAACCATTGTTATAGTCTTGTGATCAAGTAACTCGACGTCTAACGCCATAGATCAAAATATGTCCAAACGCATGATAAACTAGAATTAGTTTAATTACAAGCCAAAGACAAACAAAATGTGCCTACAAGCACGATGGAAAGACTATCTTCATTGTTTGCTCGTAGTTGCACATCCACTTATGAAGCCCTCTCACTTGGTCCTTGAAAATGGGAGCAAAAAGTGAGTTAAACATGGTATCCAATACCTTTGAATAGCTTTATACACAAGTGTTAATGAAGATACTTGAGGTAGATGAAACATTCCTCTCCTCCTTATCCTTTCGGAAGATCTTGCATTCCATCTTGTAGTGGCCTTGCCCACCACAATAGAAGCATCGCATCTTCGCTTTGTTCTTGAACTCCTTCTTCTTGGCTCTAAAGGGCCTTTTGGTTTTTCCATAGGAGGTGGCTTGGCGTAGAAGCTGCACTACATCTCTTAAAGAGTTTATCTCCTTTCCCGCAGCTATATGCATCCTAAGTGAATCATAGCCCGAGTGGAGTGAAGCAAGAAAGATATGACCCGCCATCTCGTCCTTCAATGGGATTCCGAGAAGCTCCATGTGCTTGAAAGCCTAGTCATTCTTATGACATGAGGCTCAAGCGGCGTACCGGTTCTCAACTTGGTGTTGTAGACCCTTGACCAAAGCCGGTACCTCTCCTTAGTAAGGCAACCCTCTTCCGGTGGCTTAATCTTCATGTTTGAGAGTGACCTAGTCACATCAAACACGAGTCCATCATAGTTGCCATTGAGACTCTTTGTGACTCTCACATTAACAACGTCCTCAAGTGCTTTGAGGAACATGTTCGGAAGGTAGGAGGAGAACTTTTCCTTCCATTCTTCCGGGATAGAATTAGCCATTAGTCGTGAGACTTTCTTGCAATCGGAAGACCAAGCATCATGAGCCTCATCGCTCATGATTCCCTTAGAGAAGAAGCTTGGAATGGGAGTATCAAGGATGTACTCTTTGGAACAATTCCGAAGAGTTTTCCGGAGTTCCACTTCCCATTCCTTGAAATTGACCAAGTTAAGGCTAAAAGCCAACTTGTCGGGGAGTTCCGGGCACATAGAGTTGATGTTTGAGTTATTTGCAGACATGTTTCTACAATTGAAAGAATTTGAAATGAAAAACCATTCATAAACCAATAAGTTCGAAATTCAAAGCATACATGCAAATTTCCAATCTCATTGAGCGTTTTATCCACACATTAATATTAGTCCCTTTTTAGGCGAGAATAAAACGATTCCAAGATCCCAAAAATCAAAAAGTGATTAAGCATGCTTTGGCTTGTCTTAACACTTAATATTTTAGGGTAAGCAATCTAATTGCTAATAGCTCTAAGCTACTATTGGTTCGATAAAATGTTGCATCCAATGCTTCCATGACATTTTATATCCATTGCCACGACATCCAAGGATTCCTTACTGATATCGTTGAGCTTAACCAAAACAACTTGTATACCTAGTATACCTTACGTTCCTAGGGAAGTAGTGATGCCTCGATTTGGCATAGCCCATCACTAAGCGCATTAATTCGGTAAGTGTTGTTCTTGGAATGGCAAATTTGGCTCAATATTATAGGGACCTAGGGTTTCTACGTTGGTTGATTTAAGTGAACTTAATTAATCATCGCAACATTTGAAATCCTAAACATGCATCTATCATACCATTCAATCATATATAAACACAATTATATATAACAAAAGTAAAAGATGCATTTGGCAACTAGCATGACCCCTTGAGTCTTCAAATTTCCAAGGGTCTTTGATGCAACTTCTTGGCTTTTCTTCTTAGAAGCGCCGTCTTCGAGACATCTCCACCAAATATGCAACTACTAGTTACTATGGCTAGGATTAATCTAAATATTAAGGTACAAAAACACGCAACGGTACGCAGACCGTATTTAGATTTACAAAAATACATAACGGATCGCAGTCCGTATTTACTATTCTAGTTGGGCCCCACAGAAAGGAATGGTGTCCTTCCAACAAGTGTATTATTTCGATAGAGGGTTCAGAATTACTGCAGAGCTAATTCTTCAGTAAAGTCAAGTGATCGGAACACCTAGGTGGAGGCCGCTTCCGATTGGTAATATTAAGGTATAATTAATATTACAGCTTAATCTTAACTGAACCCTTCGGGTCGAACCCAATCGAACAACCGATCCAAGACGACGAATTAATCCGAAAGATTTAATGAGTCGTCGGAGTTTTACAAACACAGACGTCGGATATCGAGCCTAGGGCGTCGAGGCCGAGCATCGCAAAATCACAAGCAACAAGTACGAGCATAGCCTAGCATCACATTGGTCTAACCATGTGGATACTAGGCTAGCTCGACCTAGCATGCACCTAGCATGGCTAGGCGCACCATCGCTAGAACTAGGTGCTGGCATGCGTGCGTGCCTAGCATGGCAGCACCGTCGCTAGCACCGAGTGCTAGCATGCATGCTTGCCTTGCATCGCAGCACCATACGTTCTGGCTTGCGTGCTAGCCTTCGCATGGCAGCACCAAGCAGCACGCTGTGTATGTGCGTGGCCTAGGCCCAACAGCCCAACAACACTACGCACCCAGCCAGCAAGGCTGTGCGTGTGTGTGTGTGATGGCCAAGCAGCAGTGCTCAGCACAAGGTGTGGCTCGCTAGCAGCACGCAAGTGCTGGGAGGGCTGGGTGATGCGTGTTGTGCGTGCCAGCTGGCATGCTAGGGTGATTGTGCTAGCTGACCAACAAAGCAAGCAGCCAGCTCAACCTAATGCCTTGTGCTGGTTTTGTGAGGGGTGGGGACCAAGGCTTAGGCAAAGCCTTGGGGAGCAAGGAAATGGTCCCCCCACCTTCTCTTGGTCCTCACTTAACTCTCTCTCTCCCCTTGACACTTGTTGCATTGTGATTGATTTGATTATTAATTTAATTTAAAATTAAATTAATTATCAAAATTACTCATTCTCCCACATTGGTTGGGGAATGAAAATCAAGGGTTCATTTCCCTGGGTATTTGGGAAAGAACACACTTAAGTTGAAAAGTAAAGGAAACTCCATTGTTGAGCATACCTTGAAATTCGTAAAACTCTAGTTTATTTTGTCCGGGCCTCGACTAACCTGCGAGGCTTAGGACGATCGGGTCGGGTTCGAGGGTACGATCTCGTCGGAGACCTCGCACTATCGGGGCTCAAGTAAGAGCTCATAGTTGAGCGAAGCACACGTCAAAGGTATAATCTTTTATCCTTTCTTATGCTCTAAATTATGTTTTGCTTGTTAATTGCATTTATTATGGGGGCGGGTCTTAGCGGGTTTCATTCCGCATAGTGTAGGTCACTACGAAGCCCCAGCCAGCCATCCCACTGCTGCCTAGCAGCCATGGTGCGCAATGCACCATGCTTGGTTGTGGCTACGTTGCTGAATTTTTTCGGCTATGTATTTTGCAAAATTTTGCCGTTTTAAAATATTTAGGTAATTATTTTAACGAGGTTGAAACCTCGATTTATCGGTTTAAGCAAAATTTTAACAAATTATGGGTTATGCCAACTTAATTAATCGGATTGATTAAGTATGGATGCGGAATTTAGTGGGAGCTTAGTTGATCGCGTGAGCAATTTGCATTTTAGAAACAACGGATTAATCAACTTTGACTAGTTTTAATTAGGCGCGTTAATCGAATTAACCACCTAAGTGAGTTACTAGTTTTGCGTTTTTAATTATGTATTTCGTAATATGCATTGGCCATTCACAAATAGTGAATGGGTGAATGAAAGATTGTTTTCAAAACAGGTTATTGAAAAAGGCAACTAGTAGGGCCCGACAAGGATAAAAAATACGAATTGCATTCCGTTATGTATATTTGTAAATATAAATACGGTCTGCGAACCGTTAAGTATTTTTGTACTTTAGATTAATCTTAGTCATAGTAGCTAGTTATTTTGGCAAAGATGTCTCAAGACAGCGTTTCAATGAAGACGAGCCAAAATGAAGACCCTTGAAAATTCGAAGATTTTAAGGGGTCATGCTAGTTGCCAAATGCATCAATTTATGCTCTATATATATTATTGTTATATATGAATGTTAGATGCATGTCTAGGATTTCATATGTTGCGACGATTATTAAGTTCACTTAAATCAACCAACATAGAAACTCTAGGTCCCTTAATAATATTGAGCTAAAATTTGTCGTTCCAAGAACAACACTTACCGAACTAATGCGCGTATGTGATGGGCTACGCCAAAGCGAGGCATCACTACATCCCTAGGAAAGTAAGGTATACTAGGTATACAAGTTATCTTGGTTAAGCTTAACGATATCAGTAAGGAGTCCTTAGATGTCGTGGCAAAAGAGATAAAATGTCAATAATGCATTAGATGCGACATTTTATCAAACCGAGAGTAGCTTAGAGCTATTAGAAATTGGATTACTTACCTTAAGATATTTAATGTTAAGACAATACAAAGCATGATTAACCATTTCTTGATCTTTGGGATGTCGGAATCATTTTATTCTCGCCCAAAAGGGACAATTTTATCAATGCGTGGATAAAATGCTCAATAAGATTGAAAATATGCATGGACGCTTTTAAATTTCAAACTTATTGGTTTATGAATGGTTTTTCATTTCGAATTCTTTCAATTTTAGAACAATGTCTGCAAGTAACTCAAACAACAACCAATTCTCTTTACGCTCAATTCTCGACAAGGAGAAGTTGAGCGGGCCAAACTTTCTTGATTGGCAAAGAAATCTGCGCATTGTACTAATGCAAGAGCAAAAGGAATACGTCCTTGATGAGGAAATGCCCGACGCTCCAAATAAGGAGGTCACTTAGGCTACCCTTAACCGATGGCAAAGTGCCAATCGGGATGTCAAATGCATCATGTTGGCCACCATGTCTCCGGACCTTCAAAAGACTTTCTTTGAAAAGGAGACGGCTTTTGAGATCATTTCTGAGCTCCAGAATATGTTTCAAGAGCAGGCCCGAATTGAAAGGTTCGAAACCCACAGGCGGATCCTTAAGAGCAAGCTCAAGAAAGGAGAGCCAGTTAGCCCGCATGTCCACAAAATGATTGGATTATTTGAGAACATGGAAAGGCTTAATGCTGGTTATTCAACCGAGATGGCAATTGACATCATTCTCCACTCGCTTTACAAAGGCTATGATCAGTTCAAGATGAACTAAATATGCATAACATGGAGAAAACCCTCACCGAGCTTTATGGTATGTTGAAGTAAGCCGAGAAAATCCTCAAGGATGAGGGCAAGCATGACATTCTCATGGTGAGGAAGGGCAAGCCATTCAAACGTCCGGGCAAGAAGAAGAGCTTTAAAGGGAAAAAGAGAAATTTTTCGCCTAAGTCAAACACTGCCAAGGGCAGCAAGGACAAAAAGGTAGCCTCTTCCAAATCCGATTCTGAATGTTTCTACTGCAAGAAGAAGGGACATTAGAAACGGGACTGCCTCAAATTCAAGGAAGATAAGAAGAACGGCACCGTTTCTTCTTCATCAGGTATTTTTGTTATAGACTTAAACTTCGCTAGAAAAACATCATGGGTATTAGATACCGAATGTGGCTCACACCTTTGTTCCAATGCTCAGGGACTAAGGATAAATAGGAGGCTAGAGAAGGGAGAGGTCGAGCTTCGGGTCGGCAATGGAGCAAGAATGTCTGCCGTCTGCGTTGGAACTCTCAGTTTGTCATTGCCCTTAGAGCTTATTTTAGAACTTTACAATTGTTATCATGTTCCTAGAGTTACCAAAAACATTATTTCAATATCGGCGTTGGATGCCAAAGGTTTTGAATTTCGAATTAAGAACAATAATTGTTCCTTTTATTTCGATAATGTTTTATATGGTAAAGCATATTCAGAAAATGGTCTTTATGTGCTTTCTCTTGACAAACAAGTCTGTAACATTGATGATACCGCCAAAAAGGCTAAGACCATCGAGTCAAATCAAACCTACTTGTGGCATTGTCGTCTTGGCCATCAAGAAACTTCTACAAGAAGGTGTTCTTAACTCATTCGACTTGGAGTCGTTTGAAAATTACGAAGGATGTCTATTAGGCAAGATGATAAAATAGCCATTCTCCAAGTTGGGAGAAAGGGCAAGTGACTTATTAGGTCTAATACACATGGATGTATGTGGACCAATTAGTATACCCGCAAGACAAGGTTACCGATATTTCATCACCTTCACCGACAATTTTTGTAGATATGGCTATATCTACTTAATGTCGAATAAATCTGAATCTTTTGAGAAATTCAAAAGAATTTCAGAAAGAAGTTAAAAATCAACTTGGCAAGAAAATTAAAGCACTTCGATCGGATCGAGGTGGCGAATATTTTAGCCATGAATTCGACGATCACTTGAAAGAAAATGGTATTCTTTTAGAGTTGAAACCTCCTGGAACTCCTCAATGGAATGGAGTATCCGAACGGAGGAATCGAACCTTGTTAGACATGGTTCGATCAATGATGGGTCTTAGTGAACTTCCTATCTCCTTCTGGGGACAAGCGCTACAAACCGCGGCACTAACACTGAATCGAGCTCTGTCAAAAGCTGTTGAAAAAACTCTATATGAATTATGGACTAAGAAACCTCCTAGGTTGTCTTTTCTTAAGATTTGGGGATGCGAAGCATATGTCAAACGATTAATTCCCGACAAACTTCACCCCAAATCGGATAAGTGTTTTATTGTGGGATATCCAAATGAAACCAAAGGGTATTACTTCTACAATAAATCCGAGAACAAAGTATTTGTTGCTCGTGATGGTGTCTTTTTGGAGAAGGAACACCTTTCCAAAATGACAAGTGGGAGGAAAATTGAACTCGACGAAGTTCGAGAGGAAGAGCAACAATGTCAAACTGATAAAAATGACAACCTAAATGCTTTGGAAGAAAATGAGAAGATTGGTCAGAATCAAACACACAATGTAAATGCTCAACCTATTACCCTACGTAGATCGCAACGGCAAAGATCTCAACCAGACAGATACCTCGGTATTGTCTTAACTAATGATCAGGACATCCTAGTCATGGATGGCGATGAGCCAGCGACTTACAAACAAGCTATGACGAGCCCCGACTCTGCTACATGGCAAGAAGCCATGATATCCGAGATGGACTACATGTCTGAAAATCAAGTCTTGGACTTGGTGAATTTGCCCGAGGGATACACACCCATTGGTTGCAAATGGATCTTCAAATTGAAGACAGACAAGGATGGATATGTATCGATATAAAAGGCTAAGCTGGTGGCAAAAGGTTATAGACAAATCCACGGGATTAACTATGATGAAACCTTTTCACCGGTTACAATGCTAAAGTCTGTCTTGGATTATTGTAGCGATTGTTGCATATTACGATTATGAAATATGGCAAATGGATGTCAAAATCGCCTTCCTAAATGGGATTTTGGAAGAAACTATGTACATGACACAGCCAAAAGGTTTTGTTGATCCGAGCAACGCTGGAAAGGTTTGCAAGCTTAAGAAGTCAATTTATGGACTAAATCAAGCCAGCAGGAGTTGAAATCTGCGATTTGATGAAGCTATAAGAAAGTTTGGTTTCATCAAGAATCCAGATGAATCTTGTGTATACAAGAAGGTTAGTGGGAGTGACATCGCATTCCTAGTCCTATATGTCGATGACATACTGCTCATTGGAAACAGCACAAAATTACTAGAGTCCGTAAAGGGCTAGTTGGGAAAGTGCTTTTTAATGAAGGACTTAGGAGAGGCACAATACACATTGGGCATCAAGATCTATAGGGATAGATCTAAGAGGATGATTGGATTGAGCCAGAGTACTTACATTGATAAGGTACTAGCATGATTCCACATGGAGAGTGCTAAGAGAGGGCATCTACCCATGTCCCATGGCGTAACTCTCAGCAAGAAACAGTGTCCACAGACACCTATTGAGCGAGAGAGAGTGGATCAGATTCCATATGCTTCGCTAATTGGGTCGATCATGTATGCCATGATATGTACCAGGCCAGATGTATCGTATGCCTTAAGTGCTACGAGCCAATACCAATCAAACCCAAAAGAGGCGCATTGGACTGCGGCCAAGAATATCCTGAAGTACCTGAAAAGGAACAAGGATAAATTCCTGGTTTATGGTGGCCCTAAAGACCTGGTTGTTGAAGGTTACATCGACGCTAGCTTCCAGACTGACAGAGACAACTTCAAGTCACAGTTAGGATACATATTCTGTCTGAATGGAAGAGCGTTTAGCTGGAAGAGTGCCAAGCAGAGCACCACTGTAGATTCTACAACTAAAGCCAAATACTTGGCTGCTTCAGAAGCTGCTAAGGAGGTTGTTTGGATTCGGAAGTTCATTAGTGAGCTTGGTGTTGTACCCTCCATCAAGGGTCCGATAGATCTCTACTGTGACAACAATGGAGCTATCGCTCAGGCTAGAGAGCCAAGAGAGAACCAGAAGGTCAAACATGTCCAAAGGCGATTTCACATGATAAGGGAATGGAAATCCGAAGGTGAAATAAAAATTTGTAAGATCGGCACGGATGATAATGTGGCCGATCCTTTGACTAAACCTCTGCCTTAAGTGAAACACAATAAACAAGTTGAGGCAATGGGAATCAAGCACGTTGGAGAATGGCTTTGAAACTCCCTGTACATGTGTTTAAATTAAACTTGATGTTTTAATGTAAGACACTGTATTGAAACCATTCATTA
Source organism: Chenopodium quinoa (assembly GCF_001683475.1). NCBI lineage: Eukaryota > Viridiplantae > Streptophyta > Magnoliopsida > Caryophyllales > Amaranthaceae > Chenopodium > Chenopodium quinoa. The sequence continues at coordinate 1,993,045 of NW_018742309.1, read as the reverse complement.
ATGGAGTAATTAAAGTTTTAATGCAAAATTATTTTCACTCCATTGCTATTTAATTGTGGTTTAGAATTAAATAATGAGTCCATTCGATTTGTGAAAATATTCAAAACAGGGTATCAAGACCATGTCTTGGATAAAGAAACACATGTTAAGTGAACAATGAATATTTAAATCGAAAATTGTCCCTAATCGTGGTCATCTAACTGATGGACGATTGATGACCACCAGAGATTAGTGTGTAGTATGATTTACAGCACCGTTTCTTGTGCTGTAAGGACGTAATGGTCATAAATCATTTGCACAAGTGCGAGTTCGGAACTGCACTAGAAAGACCTATGAGAGTACTTTAAGAGATTTAAAATTGTCATAAGTACATTTCTCATTATAGCTATCGGAACCTGTTTCCTCAACCATGAGTGTTGTGAAGTTTTCTTGTTTGAGTACTAGTCTCCTTAATGTTGCCTAACATCTGCCATAACTGGGGATCATAATGGGAACACTTAGGAGATTAGGTCCACTTAGTAAGAGAAACTTACAATGCAAGACTGGGAATGTCCCCCTATTGACAATAGGGAAAATGTCTTTGTTGTTTACAAGGCCGCTCGAAGAGCGAGACTGTGAAAATGCATGGTTGTGCTCAGATGGATTTTAGAAATCATCTACTTATTGACAATCGAACTCGGAGATCAAGAAACACTTCTGAACAGAATAAGGATGACGATGAATCTTACCTTATAGTTCACGAAGAGACATTAAGCGACATGGGAAATGGGTTATTACACTGTATGCACACTTGTCTAGAAGGACAAGTGGGAGATTAAAAGGAATGGTGTCCTTCCAACAAGTGTTCTTCAGTAAGGTCAAGTGATCGGAATGCCTAGCTTGCTGCCAGCCCAGCATCCCTCTTATGCCGGTTTTGGATTAGGGGATTATTGCTTGGATCAATGGCTTGGGGATCAAGGCAATGATCCCCCCCCCCAAGCCTTTGGTCCTCACCTAACTCTCTCTCACTCCTTGACACTTGTTGCATTGTGATTTATTTGATTATTAATTTATTTTGGAATTAAATTAATTATCAAAATTATTCATTCTCCCACATTGGTTGGGAAATGAAGTTCAAGGGTTCATTTCCCTATAAGTACCAAAGTTTGGGTATTTGGGAAAAATATAACCTTGAGTGGAATTAAAAGGAAACTCTTGATTTGAGTAAACCTTGATTCGTAAAACTCATAGTTTTATTTGTCCGGGTCTCGACTAAACTTCGAGACTTAGGACGCTCGGGTTGGGTTCAAGGGTACGATCCCGTTGGAGACCTCGTATTTTCGGGGTTCAAGTAAGAGCTCATTGTTGAGCGAAGCACGCGTCAAAGGTATAATCTTTTATCCTTTCTTGTGTTTAATTATGTTTTGCTTATAATTGCATTTATTATGGGGGCGGGTCTTGGTGGGTTTCTTTCCGCGTAGTGTGGGTCACTACGAAACCCAACAGCGGTATCGGAGCCACGCTCCGTTTAATTTGTGCAATTATTGATTAATTAAGGTGTTTTAAAGTAAGATTTAATTTCTGGTTTTACCTTTCTAATTAGATTAGAAGCTCGTTTTAATTAATTTTAAAACTCGTATTTTTATCGATTTGGATGTCGAACCCAGATTTTGGCTCAAAAATACACATTCTGAAACAGATTCAACCCTTTTTAAGGGCTGTCCAGAAGCCAAATTCGAACCAGGAACCCAAGTTTTTGGGGTTTTTTCGTTTTTCAATGAAAATTTTAAATCTTTTTAAGCCTTGATTAATGCAAGCATTACAAGGTTAGATTAAATGCATTATTGCATCCCTAATCTACTGCTACTTTAATTATTCTTGAGCATAATTATGGAGTTTTAATTAGTGCTTGAGTTGATATGCCTTTTTCACACAAACTTGTTTTTTCACAATTATGCAAATAAATGGCATTAATGTGTGAATGTTTGATGTGAATGTGTAATTTTAAGTTCCCAAGTATGTTAAAGTTCTAATCTTTAAAGGTTTAAATGATTGGAACTCTAACCCTAAATTCCATACTGAACAAAGTTCGGATTTTTTCATTTTGGTTGATTAAAATCCCTGAAGTTCAAATACTTGTGAGTAAAATTTTGATTATTCTTCATATTGGAAGATGTAATCTTGTTATTTTACACAAGTATTAAAGTTGGAAAATTTTTATCATTAGATGGTTAATTTATTTTTCCAACTCCCATTTTTCAAATCCATTATTAATTTGCATATTGGCTAAATTAATTATGGACATAGCTATTTCAATTTTAAGCATAAAGGAAGACCTAAATTGTTTCAAAAATAAATTTTTTGGATGATTTAGGCTTGTGCACCGTTAAAATTGAATTTAATTAAGTTGGACTTATTTTATTTTAATATTTTTTGCCCTTAAATTAATTCTAAAATAAATTTAGATTAATTTTATGTCACACGTAAATCGGGATTAAAATCCTGAGAAATGGCTCGCAAATCAAGGCATGGTGCGCACCCACCAAGCACTTGTGTGGGGTTTTTTTTTGCTTAATTTTGAGCTATGTAATTTTGCGAAAATTTTGTCGTTTTAAATTATTTATGTAATTATTTTAATGAGGTTAGACCTCGATTTTTCGGCTTTTGCAAAATTTTTGATTTTGACAAATTATGGGTTATGCCGACTTAATTAATCGAATTAATTAAGTGTGGATGCGAAATTTAGTGGGAGCTTAGTTAATTACGTGAGCAATTTGCTTTTAGAAATAATGAATTAAACAACTTTGACTAGTTTTAATTAGGCACGTTAATCGGATTAACCACCTAAGTTAGTTACTAGTTTTGCGTGTTTAATTATGTATTTCGTAATTTGCATGGGCCATTCACAAATAGTGAATGGGTGAATGGAAGATTGTTTTCAAAACAGGTAATTGAAAATGGCAACTAGTAGGGCCCGACTAGGATAGAAAATACGGACTGCGTTCCGTTATGTATTTTTGTACTATTAGATTAATCTTAGTCGTACTAGCTACTATTAGATTAATCTTAGTCGTACTAGCTAGTTATTTTATTTTGGCAAAGATGTCTCAAGACGACGTTTCGATGAAGACGAGCCAAGATGAAGACCTGTGGAAATTGAAGATTTCAAGGAGTCATGCTAGTTGCCAAATGCATCTATTATATGCTTTATATATATATTATTGTTACATATGAATGTTAGATGCATGTCTAGGATTTCATATGTTGCGACGATTAGTTAAGTTCACTTAAATCAACCGACATAGAAACCCTAGGTCCCTTATTAAAATTGAGCTAAAATTTGTCGTTCCAAGAACAACACTTACCGAACTAATGCGCGTATGTGATGGGCTACGCCAAAGGGAGGCATCACTACTTCCCTAGGAACGTAAGGTATACTAGGTATACAAGTTGTCTTGGTTAAGCTCAACGATATCAGTAAGGAGTCCTTAGATGTCGTGGCAAAAGAGATAAAATGTCAAGGATGCATTAGATGCGACATTTTATCAAACCGAGAGTAGCTTGGAGCTATTAGCAATTGGATTGCTTACCTTAAGATATTTAATGATTAAGACAAGCCAAAGCATGCTTAACCATTTCTTGATCTTTGGGATCTCGGAATCATTTTATTCTCACCCATAAGGGACAATTTATTAATGTGTGGATAAAATGCTCAATAAGATTGAAAATATGCATGAACGCTTTTAAATTTCAACTTATTGATTTATGAATGGTTTTTCATTTCAAATTCTTTGAATTGTAGAAAAATGTCTGCAAGTAACTCAAACAACAACCAAATGTGCCCGGAACTCCCCGAAAAGTTGGTCTTTTCCTTAAACTTGGTCAACTTCAAGGAATAGGAGGAGGAACTCAGGAGAACTCTTTGGAATTGTTCCTTGGAGTATACTCTTGATACTCCCATTCCAAGCTTCTTAGCCAAAAGGATCATGACCGATGAGGCTCATGAAGAATGGTCTTCCAATTGCAAAAGGGTCTCACGACTTATGGCAAATTCCATCCCGAAAGATTGGAAGGAAACCCTTTCCTCCTACCTTCCGGACATGTTCCTCAAAGCACTTGAGGACGTTGTCAATGTAAGAGTAACCAAGAGTGACAATGGCAACTTTGATGGACTCGTGTTTGACTTGACTAGGTTACTCTCAAACATGAGGATAAAGCCACCACACGTGGGATGTCTTGCTAAGGAAAGGCGTTGGCTTTGGACCAAGGTCTACAATGCCAAATTAAGACCCGGCATACCCCTCCGACCTCATGTGCTTGGAATGACTAGGCTCTTCAAACACATGCAGCTTCTCGGAATCTCATTGGAGGATGAGATGGCGGGGCATATCTTGCTTGCTTCGCTCCACTCGGGCTATGATGCACTTAGAGTGCATATAGTTGCAAGAAAGGAGACACGCTCCTCAATGGAGGTGGTGCAACTACTCAGCCGAGCCACTGCATGTGGAATGACCAAGAGGCTCTTAAGAGCAAGGAGAAGGGAGTTCAAGAAGGTCAAGGAGAAGATGCATTGCTTCTATTGTGGTGGGAAAGGCCACTACAAAAGAGAATGCAAGCTCTTCAAGGAAGAAGATGAAAGAAATAGAGCATCTGCCTCAGGTGTCTTCCTAAACACTTGTGAATTAAGCTTATTATAGGTATTAGATACCAAGTATGACTCACTTTATGTTGCCTTTTCAGGGACCAAGTGAGAAAGCTTATCAAGTGTTGTTGGTGCATGGACAAGTAGACGACAAAGATGGTTTTTCGGTCGTGCTTGCATGCACTATTTTGTCTATGACATGTAATTAAACTAATCTTAGTTTTTCATCATGCTTTTGAACATACTATGATCTATGGTGTTGGACACCTAGTTATTTTACATGTAAGACTTTGACAATAGTTGTTTCAAAATTGTCTTGCAAATATATGTTCAATGGAAATTGCATGTTTTTACATATGATTAGACAAAAGATGATACCAATAACTAAGACATATAAGAATTCAGCTTCGTTAATCAACATTAGTAGATATGGCTATATCTACTTAATGTCAAATAAATCTGAATCCTTTAAGAAATTCAAAGAATTTTAGATAGAAGTTGAGAATCAACTTGGCAAGAAAATTAAAGCACTTCGATCGGATCAAGGTGGCGAATATTTGAGCCATGAATTCGACGATCACTTGAAAGAAAATGGTATTCTTTCAGAGTTGACACCTCCCAGAACTCCTCAATGGAACGGAGTTTCCGAACGGAGGAATCGAACCTTGTTAGACATGGTTCGATCAATGATGGGTCTTAGTGAACTTCCTATCTCTTTCTGGGGACATGTGCTACAAACCGCGGCACTAACACTAAACCGCACTCCGTCAAAAGCTGTTGAAAAGACTCCATATGAATTATGGACTAAGAAACCTCCTAGGTTGTCTTTTCTCAAGATTAGGGGATGCGAAGCATATGTCAAGCGATTAATTTCGGACAAACTTCACCCCAAATTGGATAAGTGTTTCTTTGTGGGATATCCAAAAGAAACCAAAGGGTATTAATTCTACAATAAATCCGAGAACAAAGTGTTTGTTGCTCGTGATGGTGTCTTTTTGGAGAAGGAACAACTTTCCAAAAAGACAAGTGGGAGGAAAATCGAACTCGACGAAGTTCGAGAGGACGAGCAACAATGTCAACCTGATAAAACTGACAATCTAAGTGCTTTGGAAGCAGCTGGGAAGATTGGTCAGAATTAAACAGACAATGTAAATGCTCAACCTATTACCCTTCGTAGGTCGCAACGGTAAAGATCTCAACCAGACAGATACCTTGGTATTCTCTTAACCGATGATCAAGACATCCTAGTTATGGATGGAGATGAGCCAGCGACATACAAGCAAGCTATGACGAGCCCCGACTCTGCTAAATGGCAAGAGGCCATGAAATCCGAGATGGATTCCATGTCTGAAAATCAAGTCTGGGACTTAGTGAATTTGCCCGAGGGTTACACACCCATTGGTTGCAAATGGATCTTCAAATTGAAGATAGACAAGGATGGAAATGTATCGATATACAAGGCTAGACTGGTGGCAAAAGGTTATAGGCAAATCCACGGGATTGACTATGATGAAACCTTTTCACCGGTGGCAATGCTAAAGTCTGTCCGGATTATTCTAGCAATTGCTACATATTACGATTATGAAATATAGCAGATAGATGTCAAAACCGCCTTCCTGAATGGGATTTTGGAAGAAACTGTGTACATGACACAGCCAGAAGGTTTTGTCGATCCGAGCAACGCTGGAAAGGTTTGCAAGCTAAAGAAGTCCATTTATGGACTAAAGCAAGCCAACAGGAGTTGGAATCTGCGATTTGATGAAGCCATCAGCAAGTTTGGTTTTATCAAGAATTCAAATGAATCTTGTGTATACAAGAAGGTTAGTGGGAGTGACATCGCATTCCTAGTCCTATATGTCGATGACATACTGCTCATTGGAAACAGCACAAAACTACTAGAGTCCGTAAAGGGCTGGTTGGGAAAGTACTTTTCAATGAAGGACTTAGGAGAGGCACAGTACATATTAGGCATCAAGATCTACAGGGATAGATCTAAGAGGATGATTGGAATGAGCCAGAGTACTTACATTGATAAAGTACTAGCGCGATGCAACATGGATAAAGTAACTCTTAGCAAGAAACAGTGTCCACAGACACCTGCTGAGCGAGAGAGAATGGATCAGATGCCATATGCTTCGCTAATTGGGTTTATTATGTATGCCATGATATGTACCAGGCCAGATGTCTCGTATGCCTTGAGTGCTACGAGTCGATACCAATTAAACCCAGGAGAGGTGCATTGGACTGCGGCAAAAAATATCCTAAAATACCTGAAAAGGAACAAGGATAAATTCCTGATTTATGGTGGCCATAAAGATCTGGTTGTTGAAGGTTACACCGACGCTAGCTTCCAGACTGACTGAGACGACTTCAAGTCATAGTCAGGGTACATATTTTGCCTAAATGGAGGAGCATTGAGCTGAAAGAGTGCCAAGCAGAGCACAACTGCAGACTCTACAACTGAAGCCGAATACTTGGCTGCTTTAGAAGCTGCTAAGCAGGCTGTTTGGATTCAGAAGTTCGTCAGTGAACAATGGAGCTATCGCTCAGGCTAGAGAGGCAAGAGAGGACCAGAAGGTCAAACATGTCCAAAGGCGATTTCACATGATAAGGGAATGGAAATCCGAGGGTGAAATCAGAATTTACAAGAGCGGCATGGATGATAATGTAGCTGATCCTTTGACTAAACCTTTGCCTCCAGTGAAACACAATAAGCACGTTGAGGCAATGGGAATCAAGCACGTTGGAGATTGGCTTTGAAATTCCCTGTACATGTGTTTTAATTAAACTGGTTGATTTAATGTAAGACACTGTATTAAAACCATTCATTCATGGAGTAATTAATTTTTGTGCAAAATTATCATTCACTCCATTTCTATTTAATTATGGTTTAGAATTAAATAATGAGTCCATTCGATTTGTGGAAATATTCAAAACAGGGTATCAAGACCATGTCTTGGATAAAGAAACACCTGTTAAGTGAACATTGAATATTTAAATCAAAAGTTATCCCTAATCGAGGTCATCTAACTGATGGACGATTGATGACCACCAGAGATTAGTGTGTAGTATGATTTACAACACCGTTTCTTGTGCAGCAAGGACATGATGGTCATAAATCATTTGCACAGGTGCCAGTTTGGAACTGCACTGGATTGACCTATGAGAGTACTTTAAGAGATTCAAAAATTGTCATAAGTACATTTCTCATTATAGCTATCGGAACTCGTTTCCTCGACCATGAGTATTGTGAAGTTTTCTTGTTTGAGAACTAGTCTCTTTGATGTTGCCTAACGTCTGCCGTAACTTGGGATCATAACGGGAACACTCGGGAGATTAGGTCCTCTTAGTAAGAGAAACTTACAATGCAAGACTGGGAATGTCCCCCTATTAACAATAGGGAATATGTCTTTGTTGTTTACAAGGCCGCTCGATGAGTGAGACTGTGAAAATGCATGGACGTGCTCACATGGATTTTAGAAATCATCTGTTTATTGACAGTCGAACTCGGAGATCGAGAAACACTTCAGAACGTAATAAGGATGACGATGAATCTTACCTTATAGTTCACGAACAGAAATTCAGCGACATAGGAAATGGGCTATACACTATATGCACACTTGTCCGGAAGGACAAGTGGGAGATAGAAAGGAATGGTGTCCTTCCAACAAGTGTATTTTATTCTGATAGAGGGTTCAGAATTATTACAGAGCTAATTCTTCAGTAAGGTCAAGTGATCGGAATGCCTAGGTAAAGGCCGCTTCCGATCAGTAATATTAAGGTATACTTAATATTACAGCTTAATCTTAACTGAACCCTACGGGTCAAACCCAATCGAACTACCGATCCGAGACGACGAATTAATCCGAAGGATTTAATTAGTCGACGGAGTTTTACGAATATAGACGTCGGATATCGAGCTTAGAGCGCCGAGACCGAGCGTCGTAAAATCACAAGCAATAAGTACGAGCATAGCCATAGCTAGGCTGGGTTAGATCATGGTAAGCCTAGGCGCACCATGTATGTGTTAGGCGCACCATGGTGTGCTAGGCGCGCCATACGTGCTAAGTGCACAAGGCAGCCCATTGCAGCCTTCGCATGGCATGGAAGCACCATCGTAGGCCACACGCACCATGCACAACACTATCGCATGGCTAGGTCTATGTGTGTGTGTGCGTGTGCATGTGCTTAGGACCATCGCAGGCCACACGCACCAAGAACAACCATCGCAGTGCTGGGCACTTGCAGCAGCAGCCTCGCACAGCATTACCATGCCTGGCATCGCCCTGTGCGTGTGCGTGTGCGAAAGCCAGTGCATGCTGGCTAGCAAGCAGCAGTAGCGAAGGGTGCTTGTGCGTATGCGTGCGACTGGGAGTGCGAAGGCCTGCGTGTGTGTATGTGCGATAGCGAGAGTGGCAAGGGCCAACGCTAGCAGCTAGCAGCGCCTAGCACTAGCACTAGCGCGCAGCGGCAGCACAAGCATCGCCCAGCACAACACGCATATGCTGGCTGGGGTGATGCGGGGCTTGCTGGCTGGTGCTAGCTGGTAGCACTAGCTGGCTGCCAGCCCAGCATCCCTCCTATGCCAGTTTAGGATGAGGGGACCATTGCTTGGAGCAATGGCTTGGGGATCAAGGCAATGGTCCCCCCCCCAAGCCTTTGGTCCTCACCTAACTCTCTCTCTCTCTCCTTGACACTTGTTGCATTGTGATTGATTTGATTATTAATTTATTTTGGAATTAAATTAATTATCAAAATTATTCATTCTCCCACATTGGTTGGGAAATGAAGTTCAAGGGTTCATTTCCCTATAAATACCAAAGTTAAGGTATTTAGGAAAAATATAACCTTGAGTGGAATTAAAAGGCAACTCTTGATTTGAGTAAACCTTGATTTGTAAAACTCATAGTTTTATTTGTTCGGGTCTCGACTAACCTTCGAGACTTAGGACACTCGGGTCGGGTTCGAGGGTATGATCCCGTTGGAGACCTCATATTTTCGGGGTTCAAGTAAGAGCTCATTGTTGAGCGAAGCATGCGTCAAAGATAATCATTTATCCTTTCTTGTGTTTAATTATGTTTTGCTTGTTAATTGCATTTATTATGGGGGCGGGTCTTGGCGGGTTTCTTTCCACGTAGTGTGGGTCACTACGAAACCCAACATAACACGCGCAAACTAGTAACCAACTTAGGTGGTTAATCCGATTAACGCTCTTAATTAAAACTAGTCAAAGTTGTTTATCATTTTATGTGATTAAGACGTAATTAGTTCAAGTAATTAACGAAGCTCCCTCTAAATTCCGCATCCAACTTAATTATTCCAATTAATTAAGCTGGTTAACCCATAATTTGCCAAATTATTTTGCAAGAGCCGGCAAAATCGAGGCCTAGCCTCATTAAAATAATTAAATAATTAAATAATTAAAACGGCAAAATAGCAAAACACATAGCCCAACGATGCCCTAGACGCCCAAGTGCCTTGCACCAAGGCTTGAGGTGCCTTGCGTGGCCACACCCGCACAACCACTTGTGGCCCAAGCACGTGGGAGTGATCTGAATGTCGCATACACGTTACACCGGCCACATCAGCGCACTTGCACTCACACAAGACGTGGTCTCAAAGGTTCTACGTCATGCAAGCTTATGTTGCCTAGCAACACATCGTAGCACCAACGCACCCTTATTGTAACACCTTGTGCGCATCACCCTTACATCCTCGATGCACCAAACATGCACACACCGCACTATGCGTGTAGCAACACGCGTGCACCAAGCCCAAACCCGCCACACATTAGCATCACTTCGAGGCATTAGCAACCCATGCACACCACGGCAGCCACATGTGGGTTGCGAGAGCAGCTCGGCTAGCCATGTGGTGTGCTTTAGCGGTCATTGCCTCGATTTGCGTGCTTTTATCTCGGGATTTTAATCCCGATATGTGTGTCACATAAAATCGATTCTAAATTTACTTTAGAACCAACGTTGAGCAAGAATGAAAATATAACAAGTCTAACTTAAATAAATTCAATTTTATAGTGCACAAACCAAAATTATTCAAGAACCATTCTTTAAATCAATTTTCGGTTCATCATGATGCTACAAAATGAAGGGCTATACTCATAACTAATTTAACCATACATAAATTAATAATGAGATTTGACAAAATTAAAGAGGTTGGAAAAATAAACTCATTCATCTAATGAAAAATTTCCAACTCTAACTTGTGTATAATTGAAAAGTTACATCTTCCTATATGAAGATTAATTAAATTTCAATCACAAGTTTTGAACTTTTAAGACTTTAATCAACTCAAAAAAAATTAAATCCAAAATTAGTTCAACATGGAATTTAGAAATCAAAGTTCCACCAAATAAACAATTAAAGATTGGATATTTAACATATTAGGGACTTCAAAATTACACATTCACCATAAGCAATTAATTCGCAAAATTGTGAAATTTCAAGTTTATGTGAAAAATAAACTCACCAAATTAAGCACCAATTATGACTTCATAAACATGCTTAATAAGGTTTATTATTGCAGTAGATTAGTGATGCAACCATACATTTAATCTATCTTTAACATGCCATAATTAATCAAGGTTTAAAGATTTAAAATTTTTCGTCAAAAACGAAAAACCCCTCGGGTGGATTTTGGCTTCTGGACAGCCCACATAAAGGGTCAAAATCGATTTAGAACATCGATTCCACCCAAAAATCACTATTTTTGAGTCAAAAACTGGGTTCATTGGCCAAAATTAGTATAAATACGAGATTAAAACGAGCTTCTAATCTAATTAGAAAGCAAAACAAGAATTTAAATCCATTTTAAATCACTGATGTGTGGCATTTATGCCACCATTCTAACCCTTTTCACTACCGATTTCCCCCTGATTTGTCACTTGCTTATGCCTCTTTTCACCCCTTTTATCTTGATTTTAGTCACTTTATCTCCCTCTCGTATTTTTCCTCCCCTTTTGTCTTTTCTTCTAGTTTTTACCTCCTTTTTGTGTGTTTTAACAGCTCCGAGCGCTCATGTGCGAATCACAAATTAATAGCTCGAGTGGAGATGCCAAAATAGAGAGGGCGCGCGGGCTTGTAAGCCGCGGGCGCGGACAGGAAAACCCTGAAGCCAGCAGAAGAAAGTGGAGATGGCGAGTCGCGGGCGCGGATCATAGAGGCCGCGGGCGCGGCAGAGAAGCCCCGCGGGCAGGACATTTTCCCCCGCGGGCGCGGCATTCTGGGTTTGACGAGGCTATTTACCCAGCTTGGAGAGGGCGCGGCTGCCTGTTCGGAGAGCCCTCTCCCATGCCCTTTTTCTTCCTTTTGGTAGAAGACTATAAATAGTCTCTTGCTTGAGTTTTTAAGGCATTGACTATTCCATTGGCCAAAAAAAAAATCATTTTTAGAGAGAGAAGTTCATGGTTTCTAGAGAGAGAAAACACTAGTGTGAATCAATCTTTGTAATCAAATATTCAAGCTTTCTTCTAGATTGTTGCTACTACTTTGATGATTGGGTAATCTTTCATCTTTATAATATCAATCTTTACTTTTATTTCTCTAGTTTTTGATCTTCTTTGCTTTATTGTTCTTACTTGAGTTTACCTTCATAAATATTCAAGCTTTATTAGTTTCTTTGATTTCCTTTCAAGTTAGAATCATGTTAGGTTGTGTTGATATTGAATACTTGCTTATGTTAGTTGTTATGGAAATTCCCTTCCTTCTAGCTTAGGTTTTTAGCTAGGGAAGGGGGCGAAAATCATGTGTATTTGAATATCTATTGATTATTGATTGGGACTTATTCTTGAGTTGATGATTTGAGCTATAATATGCTTGGAGTTAGTGTGTGCACCTCTAATCCCAAGAGTCTAGCCCTTGATTGAATGCATGAGAATGATTTAATCTAGGTGTGAATGATTTCATCGACTTTCTTGAGTAGTTGAATGAGAATGAACTATCTTAGGTAGAGTTTATACTCCTAGAATCGGTTTCCTTTCGGTTTTCATTAGTGCTCCTTGTTCATGATTTAATCCCCCTCTCCCTAGTGCTTTTGTCATTGTTATCTCTCTAATCTTGTCCATTTATTTGCTTCTAAGAGTGTTTAATCTATTTTCCTTGTTTTTAGTTTAGTCTAGGCTCAAATAGTAGTTGGTTTGTCCTAAGGATTCTTCAAACACAAATTCAAATACCCCTTTTTGTTACTAGCAATTTCTCCTCGATTTCGTATTAATTGTGCTAAACCCCCGTTTCCTTGGGAATCGACCCTACCTTACCGCTATCTAAAACAAAATTGATAGAGTTAGGATAGGAGTTATAAATTGTAATTTTGATCTACGATAGTAAACTAACGACCTATTGTCCACCGATCAATCACCTCAATTAATTATTAGAGCGCGGCTCCAATACCGGTGTTGGGTTTTGTAGTGTTCGACACTACGCGGAAGAGAAACCCGCCCAAGACCCGCCCACTAATTAAAGCAACTAAACATGCAATCACATAATTAAACAACAAAAGAGAGAGAAAGAGAAATGACATTCTTACCCTCGACGCGTGCTTTGCTCGCTTATGAGCTCTTACTTCAAAGCTCTAGCATCGCAAGTGCGAAGGCCTCCGACGGCTCACACCCTTGACCCCGAGCAGTCTTTATCCCGAAGGTTAGTCGGGACTTCACCAAATAAAAAGTACAGTATTATAAACTTAAAGGTTTTCTCACTTTCAAGGAGATGCCTTATTGAGTTCAACTCAAGTGATTTTTCCCAAACCCAAAAGTTAGGTATTTATAGGGAAGGGAGACTTGATCTCCCTTCTCCCATCAATGTGGGAGAATTGCATTTTTCTTCAATTTATTTTAATTAAAAACAAATTAAAATGCAAAGCAATCAACAAGCTCCAAGAGGCATTAGGAGAGCATGGGTAGGTGAGGACCACTAAGGGGGGAGGGGACCAAAACTCCTTTCTCCCCAAGCCAAACACCAAGACCAGTCCCCACAATTGACCGGTGCTGACCACGCCGTCCACGCCACATGGCTGGCTGCCTGCCTGCCTTGGCTACCAAGGTTGCCCAGCTGGCGCCTAGCACCAAGGCTGGGCTGCTCAGCCAGCTCGCACACGCATGCGTGCAGCAAGCAGGCCACGCATGCAATGCGAGCTGCTGCTGCAAAAGGTGTGGCCTAGCTGTTGCTTGGTGCTGCTACGCTAGCAAGCACGCACAGCTACACACACGCACACACAGCACGCTGCTAGCGATGCATGTGATGTGCGAGTGCGATGCTACTGCGATGCTGCGAGGGGCTGGGCGCTAGGCCTAGCATGCTTGTAAGCACGCATAGCCATATCACGCATACGCATAGCACCATGCTTGCGATGCTTACATGCTAAGCGCAGTCTAGCTGCGGCTATGCGTGTGGCTGGGTGCGATGCCCACCACGCTAGCATGCATGCGGTTGGTGCCCTCGCCTAGCCTTGCACTCGCATGGCTAGGCCAATGCGAGGCTACGACTAGGCTCATACTTGTCACTTACTTGATTCTACGTCTCGTCGAGTTCTAAATTCGACTTGACTTGCGACGCTCGGTGCTCGATATCCGACGTCTTTGTTCGTAATACTCTAATGACTCATCTAATCCTTCGGATTGATTCGTCGTCTCGAATCGGTTATTCGATTGGGGTGCGACCCGAAGGGTTCAGTCAAGATTAAGCTGTAATATTAATTACCCATTAATATTACTGATCGGAAGCAGCCTTCACCTAGGCATTCCGATGACTTGACCTCGTTAAAGAATTAGCTTTCTAATAATTCTGAACCCTCTATTGGAATATACACTTGTTGGAAGGACACCATTCCTTTCAATAACCATCTTTTGGTTAAGCATATGTGTGGGGACTCAACTATAATTTGGTTATGTGTATCAACAAAGGTATTTTAGGTTTTCTGTTTATGTTTTCTATAAAAAAAAAATAAAAAATAAAAAATAAAAAATCTTTTGAACCTCAAAGGTAGTCAGACATGTAATGATAGCTATGGTCAGATTAGTTCTGTTTTAATAATTGATATTTAATTAAAAGAGCATTTTGAATTACAGCATGAATGATATTCTAGCACATTCGGGTCAAGAGTATGTTTTAGAGGTTTATGTACACATTGAACCATTCATGAATGACATCCTTAATCCATCAAAGAGAATGTGATTTAATCATATGAAATGAAATTTCGTTTTTACCTCAACAATGTTAAAATTGGGGCAAATCAAACAGTCCATTTCAAAATTAGAAAAGTCCCCTCATCATTTAGATTTATTAACAAAATATGATCCCTCAAATTGAATTATTGAGATCTCAGGGACTCCATATTGCCAAAATAGAACACAAATAAGAGACTCACTTATCATGTTCAGGACATGGTCCCTCGAACACTTATCATCGAGACTACATTCATTTATTTAGTATTGTCATCATCCATCAACCACCAGAAACCCAACATACACCATATTAAAAGGGCTCACTAATAACAAATAACGACATCAACAACATCAACAACAAACATAGTTACCAAATCAAAGATGCCAACAAATTCAACAATTCCATCAACAAGAAAATTTACACATCCCCTAGCTAGAAACATATGTTACAAGCAATCAATTAGGCACACACAATCCTTCATCTCAATGCAAATAACAAATTATCATATAACCAAAGACTCAATTTCACAATGCCCCAACAATTAACAATTACGATCAAAACTAATCAATAAAAATAAGGGTTTAGAAATTATTTTGCTATATATTTAATCAGTTGGGAGGAATTTTGGGTGATATTCCCTTACGAAACTCAAGTCACATAATTGAACTCTTCCTCGACAACAGAGTTATCAGATATGACTCTTTTATTTCTAAATTTATGCTCAATGTTAGGAAACCTTATAGGAAATAAAGACCATTGGGACTCTATCTCTTCCACTACTGGAGGAGGCTTGGGTTTCCCCTCATTCATAGTAGGGGGAGGCCCGGTTTTCCCCTTAGTCGTAACTGGAGGAGGATCATTTTTCCCCTCATCATCTACATTAATAACTTTTGCCCCCTTCCCTCACAACTTTCTTAGAGTTTGGCAAGGTAACATCATTTCTAGTATTTTTTCCCCCTTAAACTGCTCGTGGGTATCTTCTCTTCCGAAACCCTCCCTTTTTTCTTCTCTTCTTCTTCATCATCAATAGATTTGAGAACTTTACCGAGAGTGGTGAGGGAATTTTCACTCAGAACGTCACCCCCTTTGCCAGAAGTGAAGAAAGTTCTAAGCCACGAAGACCCTTGATCAAATGCATCGTTTAACTCGTCTACAAGATGGATTTCAGTTGCATTCTTACTTGCGTAAATAGCGTGGGCAAGAGTAAAGATGGTACTGGTTCGGGCCGGCCTGAAGCCCGGTACGACCTAGCACAAAAAAGCACACCACGACACAGACACGAAAAAAGCACGGCACGATACGGTAATGTGTGTGTGGGCTGTGGCCGCCTTTAATTAGGCGAAGCACAAAAAGGCAAGGCACGACACGACCGGGCCCGACACGACAAAGCATGCTAAATCAATTCAATTTTGTTTAGGCACGCAAGTCCGACATTGCCCGACACAATGGCACATGGGCCTGGGCCGTGCACGGGCCAACCTTTTGAAAACTTCGGCCCGGCCCGGCACGACACGAAACTCGTGGGCCGAGCCATGGCCGGGTCTAACTAACCCTAAAGCACGTGAGCCTGGCATGAGGCACGACCCGGCATGGCCAAGAGCCATCTTTAGGTAAGAGGCTCAAGATCTATCAATTTTGTAGGACTCAAAATATGGACTAGTTCTAGGGAATTTTTGTGAAACAAAGAAAGAGAGAAACAAGGAGAGATAGAGAGAGAGAGAGAGAGAGAGAGAGAGAGAGAGAGAGAGAGAGAGAGAGAGAGAGAGAGAGAGAGAGAGAGAGAGAGAGAGAGAGAGAGAGAGAGAGAGAGAGAGAGAGAGAGAGAGAGAGAGAGAAGATGAATCGAGTGGGAAGTAAGGGATGCTCAAAAGGAGATATGCTCGTATTAAGAGAGATAAAACAAGGAAGATGAAGAACAGGAAGAGTTAGGGTTTAATTTTGGAAATATGCGTTGAAGGTTGGATGAATTTAATGAGTTAGTTGGATAATGAATTTAATTTAATTTATTATGTGTAGTGTTTAAAATCTAATTGGGGTTATGAAATTTTAAGTAAGGGTATTTATATAATTTCCCTTAAAAAATTTATTACATTAAAAATAGCAAAATTTGATAAGTTGCAAAACTGTGTAGCGGATATTTGAAAAAAGTTGCAAAATATATAAAATGAAGGTAGTACTATTTTTCCTAAAATACCGCACACGGAGAATTTGAGCAAATAATAAAAAAATGAATAGAGTAAATAAAAAGTGGGATTATAAAGATTTCCTATCGATTTTCTTAAAAAACATAATCATAGTCGTAAATCATTCAACAAATTCGCAAGTCAAACTATATATATTTATGTTGACTCCTACGTATATATTTCTCTGTCCTCATTCCTCAACACCCAAAAAACAAACAATTACGGAGTATAAAACAAATCTATCTCCGCCTCCTCACCAATCACAATCACAATCACAATCACCTCCCCTCAGGCCCCATTCCTCCACCACTTCCAATTCCCCTTAAATTACTTCTCCAAGCCGTCGCATATCCGCCTGAATTTCTCCGCTGCTTTAATTCCTCCGACGCCTAAATCATCCCTCCTTCATCGAGATCTCCGTCGCCAGATCTCCGCAATCGGCACCGCTCCATGATTGGCTCTTAAAATCTTCCAAAAAGGGAAAATCTTGATGGTGCGAAATAGAGAAGAAAGGGAGGATTTAGAGAAGTTTTCATCACCAGTGATTGATAATAACAGTAATAAGGATTCCCAACATTATTATCATCAATCTAATTCAAATATGAAAGATACATCATTCAAAATCATGAGGCTTGTACTATGTTTAGTGGTATTTGTTACGGGTATAGTTATAGGATTAATTTCAGGCTCTCATATTGATGTTGTTGATGACTGGTATATAAATTCTCGGCACAGCCGCCTCGCTGTCGCTGCCGCGCCACAGAATAACATTAGTAGTAGTAGTAGTGTTAGTAGTAGTAACTGCACAATTGTTGACAAACAGCCGAAAATTGATTGTTCGAGTTTGGAGAATTTGGTGCATCCTAAAGAGTTGATTCATGGTTTAAGTGATCGGGAATTGTTTTGGAGGTCATCAATGGTGCCTCGAATTCAAGGGTACCCTTTTAAAAGAGTACCTAAAGTGGCGTTCATGTTCTTGACAAGGGGTCCTTTGCCATTGTTGCCTTTGTGGGAGAGGTTTTTTGAAGGGCATGAAGATTTTTTTTCTATTTACGTTCATACTTTGCCTGGGTTTATACTTAATGTTTCGCCCTATTCCGTCTTCTTCGGCCGCCAAATTCCTAGTCAGGTACGTTGATTCTTTGTGATTTCTTGCTTACATACGATTTTAATATATGTTTGTATTATTTGAAGTCTGGTTTTATTTTCTAATTATATTTAAATAATGTAGCCCTGTTGAGTTTATTGGGTATACTTGATACTGGTGAATTTTATACAAATTGGTCTTAGGTTTGATGGTATAGACACTAGTGAATTTGTTCGAGTTCAGTGTCCCGATTTGAGTTTTTGTCATAATCTATAATTCTTTGAGAGTTACAATCCTAGGGATAGGGACGTAGTGATTGGTTTACTGATGGATTTTCTTGCCATCTAATTGTATAGAAAAATACAAAAATTCCGTGATGTGATGCTTAATTGAAAAGACACCAGTGAATTTGATTAGTGCTAGAATTGAATTTTACGCGTGGTTCTAGAGTGTTTGTGCTGGCTTAATCAACCACCGTCTGAGGATACAATCCTACTATTGGAGAGTTAGAGACGTATTGTTTTGGTGTTCATTTTTTTGTGAACCTTTGGCACTAACTCTGATGGATCATTGCACCATGAATGACACTTGGTTTGCACTTAGTAGTATGTTCTCCTAATCGCGGTTTATGAGATTGTAATAAGTGCAATAAAAATATTTGAATTTTGAAGATGCCTCTGTTTACCAGCTATGCCACCTACTGGTAAAGTCATGGTTCCTGTGGATAGCAAATATAAGCATCAATTGACATAGTTCAAGATATTCTAATCATGAAAGTTGTTGAAAGTAGGTGAATTTATAGTATCCGTTGTCTGTTCTTATGTAACTATTCTTCCGTGAGTGGATTGGTTTATGGAGTTTTGATTATTAATTTCTGAATTTGGTTATTATTTAACAAATGTGCTTAATATGATGATTTTTTGTTTTAGATATCTGTAAACATTAGTGACCCTGACATGTCTAGAACAGAAAACAAGTTTTCCTGAAGTTTAATTGTAATTGATGTGTCTATTAAAATAAATGAAAACTAGACCTATATCTACTACTCGTTCCATCCCTTAATGTTTTTCCTAATTTCCATTTTAGTCCATCAAAGTTTGCACCACTCGACTTTTGTTAGTAACAAACCACAACTTTACTCAAAACGCCCACTACATTTGGCCCATCACTTTCCTCTTCCATCAATTCCTTCCAACCAAAAATTAAAAAGTTACTTTACTCCCAATTGGGCATACAAAAGGGAATAGAGGGAGTTCTTGATATTTAGTACATTTTCCCTTCAACTAGCTTCTAGTATCTATATGCCAATATCCTGGCCTTTACAATTTTTATTTATTTTTTTTATTTTATTTTTTTTGGGGGGTGGGGAGGTGTCACAATGTGTGTAACTGGTGAAGTGGTAATAGCTACCTTATGCAATCCATCCTTTCTGTCAACAGGTTCATTAGTGAGGTAACACTAGAAAAATAATTTGATCATGCAGTTACATCTAGCTGTGTAAAATATTCTATACAGGGATTAGTCTTCGATCCTTGTGGTAGGATGATTACCCATGTGTTCTCATCATTTGCCTGTTAGTCTGTTCAAGAGTTTCTCTTTGTTTGATATAGTTCTTATTTCTCACAGTGCTGATGAAGTTTGAAAGGGTTATGTAGGTAGTTGGGGAGAAATTTGTGTAGGCACTAGCATGGTGTTGGGTCGTTGGGAACGTGACGTCTTGTGATCTCCTGTTAAATATAAGTATTTCTTTTTCTTCACATGATTATCTTGGTCAAACAATAATATGTGGCTGCACGAAGATTTGATTTCCAGCTGTGGTTATTCTTCACCTTTTTTACCTACTTCATCCCTGCCCAATTTTCATCCAATGGTCCATTAATCAGCCTATAATTTAGTTGATTGGCTATTTGGCTGTTGCCTGTTTGCCATGCTAATAAATTCTAATCACTTTTACGACTGTTACCACCTTGTACGCATGAGGCTTGAATATCAATCTAGTAATCATCAGTCATGCTAGTGTAGTTGAGTTGTTTGCAGTGTCTTAGAAACTTGGTACTATTTCCCACTCGATGTTCTAGACAAATTCTTTGACTTGTTTAAAACAATAAATGGTTCAATACATGTATTTTGTAAACCCTTAATTGTGGAGGAAGCACTTTATGGGTGTATGTAACATCTTTGTCAGTGATTGGATTGTTTAGTATCTCCTCCAAAATTTGAGGTTCCATATGCCCCTTATCTAAGATAGATACAAATACAGCTTTGATCTCAGTTATTCATCCTCCATCTGGTTCCCATCTTTCCCTTTCTAGTGTTCATTGATCTGTAATCTGTGAGTCAATTAGAAGAACAATCAACTGAATATTCTTGTGGATGCTTATATTGGGCTAAGATTTTGCTGACCAGTTAAAATAGAGCCACTGTGAAACCCTTAGCTACTCTGCTTTAGTGCTTTTATATACAAGTATTTCTCTTGTCTGTCTGTGATAAGTTCTAATGTTTGTTCGTATATTTTTTTATTAATCTGCTATTTGAAAGCACAAGATTCAATCTTAATGTTGATGCTTGCAGAAAGTTTCCTGGGGTGATATATCTCTGGCAGATGCTGAGAAGAGGCTTTTAGCCAATGCTCTCCTTGACTTTTCAAATGAACGATTTGTGCTTATTTCTGAGAGCTGCATCCCAGTCTACAATTTCCAAACAGTGTACAAATACCTTATAGAATCTGTTCACAGTTTTGTGGAGTCCTATGATGATCCCTCACGTTATGGTCGTGGTCGTTACAGCCGGAGAATGGGACCCAATATTAGGCTCCATCAATGGAGAAAAGGATCTCAGTGGTTTGAAGTCAAGCGAGCTTTGGCTATTGAAATTATATCTGATTACAGGTACTATGATCTTTTCAGAAGATACTGCCATCCATCTTGCTACCCTGATGAACACTATATTCCTACTTACCTCAACATATTCCATCCATACCTCAACGCTAATCGTACTGTGACGTGGGTGGATTGGTCTTTGGGAGGGCCTCATCCGGCGAGTTTTGGTAGAGAAAATATTACAGAAGGTTTCATACAGAATATCAGAAATAATGGGACAGAATGTTGGTATAATTCTCTGAGAACACCTATTTGTTACCTGTTTGCTCGAAAGTTTCGTCCAAGCGCTCTGGAGCCCTTGCTAAACATAAGCTCTAAGGTTATGGGATTTTGACATTTTTCATTGACTCAACTGGAATGGAGCCTCATCCAAAGAGTTTTGGTCTGGATGCTGGTTGGATCAGATTACTTTAGTAAGTGCTGGTCAGCTCTTTCCTTTTTCTCTTTTTTCTTTTGTACAGAAAATTTTGATTGATTTAGGTACGCATTGGAAAGAAAACAATCACGGGAATCTCTATAGTTCTACTCCAGTAATTTATTTGCATAAAATTTAAAGAAGTAAATTGGCCATATCCCTTCACTTAAAGTAATACAAGTATTTAATTATTTTTGTATTTAATCAAATCAAATAGATTAAACTGGATAAAAATTGTGCTACCTAATTTTGCACTATCGCTTTGGGTGCCTTACTATTGGTGGAAATGTTGGTTAACTGTCTGATCAGAAGATTTTTAACAGTCAAAATCAAGGAAAGCCAAATGCAAGCTTCCCTGCATGTGGCTCGGCCAACTGGCCAAGCACCACCAACTTTGGTATGGTGTATTAAAAGTAGGTTTTTTTTTTTTTTTTTTTATTTATTTATTTATTTATTTTTTTTTTTTAATGGTAAGGAGAAGAACCCTTGGTCTAGTATTTACTGGTCAAGACACTTTGAAAGAGTTAGGGATCCCCCAACCTCAAAGTGACTCTAGTAGAGATTGATCCTTAATATGAAGAAGGTGCTAATTTTTCCACTAGATCAAGTTTAGCTTGGTATTTAAAGTAGTTATTCGTTTGGCAATATCTGTTGTTGCTCTCTCTTCTCTTGTTTTCTATATTATACTCGTGTCATTGATTTTCATAAGTCGTACCCAATGTTTTAAAAATTACGGGTACCTCTCAACTAGCACCTTAAGGTTATTCTATCATACCGCTTATAAACTCGTTGCAAAAGAAACTCCACCACTCAGCAGTTGCTACCAGGTGGTTTTATTTATGAATTCCATCCAAATGAAAACCCACTTCTTAGAATAGCATTTTCTTTTATTATTTATTTATTTATTTATTTTTGAAGAAAGTTAGAGTAGCATTTTTTATCCATACATATATTCAATTTCCAGCCCCATAAAAGCAAAAATTTATTGTAAAAATGACAACAATACACAATTGCAATGGGAGTGGGAGCAATGGATGAATTGAAAAGAGAGAAAGGAGGAGGGGTTTTGTGGAGTTAGAGCTGAGTGGAGGAGTTGACTTAGAGAATATTGGTGGTCGTGGAGGTGGATTTAGGGAAGAGAGAGGAAAGAGGAAGGCAGGTGGTGGTGGGAATGGACAGGGGATGTTATAGTTCGATTTTGTTAACGTCCATTTGTATAAAACATTGGAAAGGAACATTGCAAAGGGTACGATGTGTTAAATTATTGCACTTGAGAAGTACAATGCGTAACCTTAAAAACATCAAACTTCTAATGTATGGTAATCAAATTCCATAAACAACTTCATAGGAATTTTTTAAAATTATTTGGTTAGTATGAGGGAAGTAAATTTTGTAGGAATTTCAACTCACTTAGGGGGGACTGTGTAAGTAAATTCCTACAGTTTGTGGGAATTGAAATTTCCTAGGACGTTCTACTTCCCACATTTCACCAAATTTTATTCAACTAAATAACTAAATAACTCACTTAGGGGGGACTTGTTTTGATTATTGAGATATGAGAGTTTTTCTCCTTATTGAGTTCTTTGTGATCTTTCCTTTGTGGTAAAACATCAATCTTTATCAAACTTTGTGATTGATTAGATTAAAATCCATATCTCATTATACTTTGTGACTAGTGAATTATAGCTATTTGTGATGTGGATTTAACCCCTTGTTTAATCAAGTTTTTAGAAAACCCACAATCTTGAAATAAAGATTCAACCTTGAAAGATTTCTTTAAGATAGAATATAAACGAACCGATATTTCTCCTCACAATATCACTCATGAAACTTATGATTCGAATCCCCAAATTAATTAACCCACTCCTGGACGCTAATTATTTTGAGATTAAACTCTTAGCCTACTCCTACACACTAAATGTTTAATGTTCTAATCTTCAACAACTCCTTGAATTGAAACTAGCAAAGAAAAGTTTAGACAAAGTTAAACCAAAAACAATTTTATTAATCTCAATTTTTCATGTATGTTAAAGCCATGAAATTACCTCCTACTTATAGGCATAAGAGGCATCTAATCCTACTCCTACAAGGATTAGGACAAACCCCTAACCTTGTATTTCAAGCATCCTAATTAGAATATAATTACTATTTCTAATTAGAATAGGAAAGCTAACTCTAAACAAACTCTAATTAACTAACAACTTTCCTAACAACCTTAGGAAGCTTATAGCAACTAAATAACAGAAAATAAAGCTTATGCTAAGTATTTAAACCAAGAAAAACCCTTTCAAGTGAAAGGTAAAAACTTGCAAGCAAAATTCTAGAAGAAACTAAGAAAAACAATAAATCATCCTTTTCTTCCCGGAGCCGTCATGACCCACACGCGCCGAACTAGCTCTCACGCGCTGGCCCATGTCATAGCTGGGTTCAAGGTGGTTGCAGGGAGGTGGCGTGTGGCCGTTGAAGTGGCACGTGGCCTTCGCAATCGCCGCCGAAAGCAGAATGTGTCATTTCTTCTTCTTTAAAAATCAAACTCCTTTCTTTCCCAATTAAGCTATTAAACCTTTCCTTGCTTCTTTCCTTGTTTGCGCAACCTATATTGGAGTTATCAAGGCCTTTTAAAAGTGTATTAGATCCTAAGAATTAGCTTCGGTTGTTCGGAGTTTCGCCTCCGACGATCAAGTTAGTGCGTGTACAGAGAGTAAAATACAGAAAGTAAGTAAATTTTCTCGGATCCTGAGATCGGGTGTTTTCTCTAATGTGAGAGAATTGATTGTGATGTAATAAATGAGCGTTGTCCCCAAAATGGGGTTAATGTCCCTATTTTTAGGGCATTGGGAATAGTGCCCTTACATAGGTCACTTGACCTAGATTTGGTGGGTTGCTCGCTTTTGTTGTTTCTCGGGAAATGGGACTTGAAAGCCGTCATTCCCTTTGATTATTTGTATGCCACGTGTCAAGTCCAGGTAGGTCCATTTGGATTCCTCCTAGGGTGACACGTGTCACACTCTCATTGGTCCACGTGGTTGGGGGTAAAAATCTCCAAATCATTTGCCCCTCACATGGGTCACGTGGCGCGCCTCGTGGCGCCTGTGACAAGCATCATGCATGCACGGGTGAACAATATTTTTACTATTTACCTTCTGGAGTAAATTTCAGAATTGCTCCTGAAACTTTTACCCCTCTATAAATAGTTTCACTCCCTCATTCTCGCATATTCACGAAAAATCTTTTAGAGAATCTTTGACTTTTGAGAGAATTTGATTATTGCCGCTTATGTTTGATTGGCCTGCATCGCAGCCATCCCAAGCAGTTTCAACAATACCTTTATCCAAAAAGTAACCGCCTGCTTTCCCTCTCTTTCTTGCTTTTTAATTACCGTCTGTGTTTGTTTTTTCTTGTTTTCAAAAATGGTTTCACAAACACGGCACGGCCTAGGATAGCTGTCAACCGGTCACCCGGGACGGCTGAATCTAGGACTAGTAGTGCCACCTGCCCATACTTGGATTCCCCTCTGCAAACATCCCTGAATCCGAGCGTCTCTGTGTCTGTGCAGGATACTATGGCCAGAACAAAAAGGACAGGCCAGGGCCCTATAGATGGTAAGGAGAGCGATGACACTATTAAGGTGCCAAGAAATGAAGTTTATGATTACCAACCCGGTCCTCCAAACACATCAAGTGATTTTATCCTGAATGAGTCAGATGAGAAGTCTGACAACAATGCATTCGGCTCCGAGCAAGGGTCACCTCAGTTACATGTTGCCCCAAGCGGTTCCAATGTTGGAACAGAGTCGCCTGGGCCTCATGAGGAGCCCGAGAGCTCCGATTCTGACTCTAAGCCTTCGGAGGAGGCCGCCTCTGCTGAGAGAGGGGGAGGGGAGGCTTCTTCCTCTGCCCGAGAAGAATTTACTCCCTACTTTACCCATATCTCATCAGGCACCCAGGGAAATATGTGCAAGAAGTTGAACGACTTCCGAGCCGCCCATGTCATGGGGGCCGGATATGAAATCCACGTTCCTGATTTGGATGACACGGTCGTCTGGCCGTTTGGGTCTAGATATAGAGACCAATGTGAAAGGAATGGTGTCCTTCTAACAAGTGTATTATTCCGACAAAGGGTTCGGAATTTTTAGAAAGCTAATTATTCAGTGAGGTTAAGTGATTGGAATGTCTAGCTGGAAGCCACTTCCGATCAATAATATTAATGTATAATTAATATTACAGCTTAATCTTGACTGAACCCTTTGGATCACACCCCAATTGAGTAACCGATCCGAAACGACGAATTAATCCGAAGGTTCAGATGAGTCATTAGAGTATTACGAACAAAGACGTCGGATATTGAGCTTAGAGCGTCGAAACCGAGCATCGTAAGTCGAGGTCGAATGTAGAATATTACGAGACGAGAAATGAAGCAAACGACAAGTTCAAGCTAAGTCGTAGCCTCGCATTGGCCTAGTCATGCAAGTGCTAGGCTAGCTGTAACACCCCCAAAATTCGGGTCTTTGTAAAACGATAAGAATAACCCCTTTTCTTTCAAAACCGACAATCAAACCTTGAGAGTGTTACTGCTACACTTATTTTCCATAGAAAACAAGTGCAAAGCAAAAACAAAATACCATTTTATAACTAAGTGATCTAAGTGGCGACAAGAATAAAATAAAATAGTCGTTACATCCAAACTGTAAAACACTTTAAAAACATTAATTTAAAAAGGAAATAAATAAGTTCCGAATTAAACTAATTGTCTTAGCTACGTGATTACTCTAACGTCTCCTCACACGTAACCAAGTACCCTTTTACCAACCTGCAAAATAAATCAGAAACAAGAAAAGCGAGAAAACTCCCCAAAATCAGATAAACTGAGTAATTCCAACTCCATCCCGTAAAATAATAATTTTAGTTCGAAAAATATTTTACACAACACAATTTTATCGACATTATATTAATAAGTCAAAATCAAATTGTCACATAAAATTTATTACTTTAGTTAAGAAAGGGAAAGAGAACGCCAGTAAGCTAGGACTAGTCCCTGTCACCACCTACTTTAAAGAGGGTCGCGCGTAACCCCAAATGGCCATAAATTAAACAGAATGTCCTTAGTGTGCACACCCCTCACTAATACCCATTGATTAGGAGGAAGACTAAACAACAATATACGTTAATTTAAACCAACTAGTAGCAACCATAACTACTAGTGGGCAACCTGTTCTTCACCCTTTCGGGTTTCATTTCCCCTCTTAATTTAATGTACATCTTAATAGATTAAATTGTCCGATCACATTGCACACGAGTATTGCACAAAATCAATAATCCCAAGTAGCAATATTTTAATTTCAGTATTATTAAAACATAGTCATTTTACAAGACATACTAGTTACAACTCGTTTCTCAATAGGTCTTGGAGACCGTCAATCACATATAATCAATATCCAATTCCCAAGATTATAATTATATAAAAAAAAAAAACTCATACGATACCAAATAATCAAATTTTCAAAAATATTATACTAGTACACAATTATAGAAAACTAGTATATAATATAATTCCAGAATATCATACGGTAACAAATCCATCACATATAATTACGTAAGCACATAGTTGGCACACAATAATTTAAAACAATTTCCTAACGAGATTCTAAAGATGATGGACATTGAAAATTACCTTGAATCGCGCTTAAAACTCAAGGTAAATGACCTCCAAAACGTTCGCCTAGTAGCCTCCGTCTACAACAAACAGATAAAATAAACTAATTCAGTCCTACTCGTATATTTAATACCGAGAAAGTAGTAGTATGAGGGTTAGGACTACTCGTAGCATACTATCTTCATAAAAAATATTGGAGGAAATAAAAAGATTTGTAAGTCAAAAGTGCTAAGAAAAAGAAGTATTGGATATTAGATAAGGGGTCTATTATCTATCCCACATTCCCACGACTGAAAGTCGAAATCCAACAGCCTTCTTCCTCTAAATAATTTCAATGGTGTTAAATTTTTTTTTCTGCAAACTCTTTGTCACTTATAAAATAGCTTCTTGTCTTTTCCACCATTGATACTACTCATTCACTATAAGACTATGAGTTTGTCTTATAGTTACGAAAGAAAACAACAAAACCCTTTTAATTTTGTTTCTATTTTTTTTTGAAATTATATTCTATGAATCGGAAAGAAAACCATATGAAAATATAGGTCAAGGTTACTGAACGAAGACGAAATTCGTAGAGGGTTGGCTGCCAACTATTTCAAGAAAGATGAAGGTGAAGAAGAACCATGGCTTACTGTTGAAAGATCGGTCGGGAATGACGACTTGTGAAAGGTTGAAAGAGATGGGTATTATTTGAGAGTGTTTGTATACGACAGATCAATTGGGATTTAGAGTATATATAACTTAGAAATCTTAGGTTTAATTGCTCTAGAATATTCGGAAGATAAGACCCAATTTCAAATTGAGTTTGTTGCTAGTTCTGAAAAGACAAGCTTTAATTTTTTTTTTAATAAATTTGAAAATAATTATTAATTTAAACTTTATACTAGAAAAATCGTTGATTAAATATAATAAAAAATTTGGGGTATTACATCTACTCCCCCTAAAAACGAAAGTTCGTCCTCGAACTTTAAAGTTAGCTCTCAAAAATTAGGCTCGCACGATGACAAAGCTAAGTTAGTATTGCATTCTACCCCCCTTTAAAAGTTTCGGCCTCGAAACTTAGAGTACCTGTTCAAAAAGTTCTGGGTAGCGCTTTTTCATATCATGCTCGGCTTCCCAAGTTGCTTCTTCAGAATTCTGATTAGACCACAACACTTTAACTAACTTTTCGCCTTATTTCGAGTATTTCTCGTTTTGGTATCAAGAATTTTCACTGGGCGCTCTTCGAAAGTCAAGGTCTCATCTAGCTCAATAGTCTCAGGTTGGATAACATGGGTAGGGTCATGAACATACTTTCGGAGTTGGGAAACATGAAAAACATTGTGAACATTGGCTAACTCCATAGGTAAGGCTAGTTGGTATTCCACCTCTCCAACTCTCTTTAATACTTCATACGGCCCAATATATCTAGGACTTAGTTTCCCTTTTCTACTAAACCGCATGACTCCCTTGGTAGGTGAAACCTTAAGTAAAGCCATTTCCCCGACTTCAAATTCCACTAATCTCCTATTCTGGTCCGCATATGACTTTTGTCGATCTTGAGCCGTCTTCATGTTTGCCTGTATGAGCCTAACTTGCTTCGTTGTTTCTTCAATCATTTCTGGCCCCAAGGTCAGAGACTCAATGATATCACTCCAACATAAGGGACTTCTACATTTTCTCCCATACAATGCTTCATAAGGTGCCATTCCTATGCTCGCATGATAACTATTATTATATGAAAATTCGATCATAGGTAATCTTTCGTCCCACGATCCACCAAAGTCAATCACACAAGCTCTCAACACGTCCTCCAGGGTCTGAATTGTTCTCTCTGTTTTTCCATCTGTAGTAGGGTGAAACGCTGTGCTAAACTTCAGGATAGTGCCAAATGCTTGCTGAAACATTTCCCAAAACTTTGATAAAAATCTGGGATCTCTGTCTGAAATGATATCTTTAGTAACTCCATGTATTCTCACAATTTCCTTCACATAGGCGTCTGCCAACTGATTCACATTCCAAGTGTCCTTTATTGCTATGAATCTTGCTGTCTTTGTTAAACGATCAACTATGACCTAAATAGCATTCTTTGCTGCCCTTGTAAGCGGTAATCCCATCACAAAATCCATAGAGATAGACTCCCACTTCCATCCTGGCACGTCTAACGTTTGAAGTTTCCCTCCAGGTCTCATATGTTGTATCTTCACTTTCTGACATGTAAGGCATTTTACCACAAACTCAGCTACTTCACGCTTCATGTTCGGCCACCAAAAATATTGCTTAAGATCTTTATAGAGCTCTTATCTCCTCCCGGGTGTACAGAGTACGGGGTGTTGTGAGCTTCTTCTAAAATCTTTCTTTTGAGATCTTCATCTTCAGGAATACACCATCTCCCTTTGTATTTTACTATTCCACCATCATCGACATAAAACTCAGTTGTTGCTCCTTCTTCTTTCATCTTTCTCACCTTGGTCAACCACTCATCGAGCATTTGCTTCTCACGAATCTCATCATATATGGTAGGTTTGACTGACATTGCATTCAACTGGGTGTTCACCTGGCCATACTCCATCACTTCCAAGTTCAACTTCCTAAATTCTTCACAAAGTTCCTTGTCTAAAACCATCAAGTTCACCGTATGACTTGTCCTCCTACTCAAAGCATCGGCTACCTTGTTCGCCTTTCCTTCGTGATATAGAATCTCTGGGTTGTAATCGGTTAGCACCTCAAGCCATCTCCTTTGTCTCATGTTCAAATGACTCTGTGTGAATATATATTTCAGATTTTTATGGTCCGTATACACCTTACATCTCACACCATACAAGTAATGTCTCCAAATCTTAAGAGCAAATACCACGGCTCCTAGCTCCAAATCATGAGTAGGGTAATTCTGTTCATGCTGCTTGAGCTGCCTCGATGCATAAGCTACAACCTTCCCATGTTGCATAAGTACACACCCAAAGCCATTCTTAGATGCGTCACTATACACTTCAAACCCTCACCTGATGGTAAGGTTAAGACTGGTGCTGAGGGAAGTCTCCGCTTCAATTCTTGGAAAGATTGTTCACACTTCTAATCCCACTGGAACTTAGTAGTTTTCTTCATCAAATTTGTTAAGGGTTGTGCTATCCTCGAACAGTCTTGCACGAATCTCCTATAGTATGCAGCAAGCCCTAGGAAACTCCTTACTTCAGTCACACTTGTTGGTCTTGGCCAATGAGAAATGACCCGGATCTTAGATGGGTCCACCGCAACTCCTTCCTTTGAGATCACATGGCCTAGAAATGCTACCTTCTCTAGCCAAAATTCACATTTTGAAAATTTGGCATACAACTTCTTTTCTCTAAGAATCTCCAACACTTTTCTTAGGTGTCCCTCGTGCTCTTCTCTATCCGTTAAGTACACCAAAATATCATCTATGAATACCACCACAAACTTATCCAGGTATGGCTGAAAAGTTCTATTCATAAGATCCATAAAAGCTGTCGGCACATTAGTGAGTCCAAAAGGCATAACAGTGAACTCATAATGTCCGTATCTCGTGCGAAAGGCTGTCTTTGGTATATCTTCCTCAGCAATCCTCAACTAATGGTATCCCATCCTCAAGTCAATCTTTGAAAAGACCCCAACACCTTTAAGCTGATCAAACAAGTCCTCAATCCTGGGTAATGGATATTTGTTCTTTATAGTGACATTATTCAACTCTCGGTAATCAATACACAACCTTAAGGTTCCGTCCTTCTTCCTCACAAACAAAACTGGTGCTCCCCACGGTGAGACACTTGGCCTTATATAACCCTTCTCCAACAACTCTTCTAATTGTACCTTCAGCTCTTTCATCTCTGCTGGTGCCATTCTATATGGTTCTTTAGAAATAGCTCCAGTCCCAGGCACTAAGTCTATTTTGAAATCCATCTCCCTAATTGGTGGCATCCCTGGAATTTCGTCTGGAAACACATCTGGAAACTCTCTCACCACTGGAATGTGATCTATGGACTTCTCTTCCACACTCACATCTTGCCCATGGCATAAATAAATAGGGTAGCCCTTTCGGATATAAGAATGAAAAGTCATTGCAGACACAATATTGATCCCTGGTTTTGACACAACTCCCTAGTAAGAGATTATATTCCCCTTTGGTCCCCTAAGAGACACCCTTTGGGTATGACACTCAATTCTAGCCTTGTAATTACTAAGCCAATCCATTCCTAATATCACATCAAAGTCAGTTAAATCGAACTGAATAAGGTTTGCAAGCAACTCAGTTCCAGCAATGTTAACTGGAATGCCTTGGTATATGGACTTACAAGGAACTACCTCCCCAGACGAAATTGTTATGTTGGTTTGACACAAAGATGAAGGTTTCAAAGAATGTTTATTCACAAAAGAAGTGGCTATAAAAGAATGAGATGCCCTAGAATAAAAAAGTAAGTAAGCAGGTTTTGAGTTCACGGGAAAAGTACCCGTCACAACGTTAGCATTGGAGTCAATCTCGCTCTGGTTCATGACATAGATTCTTCCATTACTGGTCCTACCATTGCCATTGTGGTTGCTTCCTCCGCCATTGTTGTTGTTCTGTCCATTCCCTCCTTGAGCATTGCCATTTTGGCCCTGAGAATTGTTGTTGTTGAAGCGGTTGTTGTAGTTTGAGTTCCTCCCATAACCACCTCCATTATTGCCATTGTTGTTACCTTGCCTCTGAGCTTGATTATTGCCATTCTGCTTCTTTGGACACTCAAATTTCTTGTGACAAACCTCCCCACATTCAAAGCAAGTAAGCAAATCTCCATTGCAGTTGCGTCCTGGATGACTCTTGTCACATTTACGACATGGTCGATTGTGAGATCCTTGCTGATTCTGTTGTCCCTGGCCCCGGTGGTTATTGCTTCTATTGTTGTTGTCACGGCCTCCCTATTGACCATTTCCACCATTCCCATTGCTATTACCCCCAAGGCGCGGTCTCTTATCATACCCTTGATGGTTCGATGAGCTCTCACCATTCCCCTTCCTCTTGTGCCTATCCTTAACCTCCTGCTCACGCTTCAAAATCCTTTTGATATTGCAAGCTCTATCATAGGCCTCCTTATATGTAGCAGCAGTACCAGCCCCAATCACCTTCTTTTGGATCCTAAAAGTCAATCCATCTTCAAACTTTTGAGCCTTAGATCTCTCATCAGGCATTACATTAGGACAAAACCTAGCATACTCATTGAATTTCTCAGCATACTCCTACACACTCATACCAGCAGTTTGGTTAAACCTACTGAACTCGCTGTACTTCTGTCTCCTGATATGTTCAGGAAAGAAACGATCCTTGATTGCTTTCTTAAAAGCCTCCCAGTTAAAGTTCTTTTGAGCTCTTATAGTGGCTCCTTCATTTTCCCACCAAATATCAGTAGCCTCACGTAAATAGAAAGTGGCTTGGTCCACCTTCTGAGCATCAAGGGTACCAGCAGCAGTAAAAATCTTGTCAAAGTCACGTACCCAATTTTCAACCAACATGGGATCTTCCTTCCCCATAAATAGTGGAGGTTTCAATGCAGCAAGTTTCTTAGCCATAGCAGCTTGAGGGTCGTTGTCGTTGTTGTTGTGGTTGTTGTTGTTCAGCTGGATTTGCAACAACATTCCAACGTTCTGGTTCATTTGCTCAAGAGCTCTCAACCTTGCAGCAAGTTGTTCGGGAGTCTCAGCCATTTGTGCAGTTCTTCTCGAACGAGACCTAGTGTAAACGTTGTAATTTTGCATACACAATCTACACAATTTCAACACTGGTGTTACCACCATACACATTTTAACACGATTTATTTAGATCGTGTGAATTGCAATTAATTTAACAACCACATTCTTTCATGTAACACATCATTAGTACATATAAACAAGAATTAAGCATTTATTAAATCTCGATAACATTCATAGAGTCGGCCAATTTCCAAAACAAATAATGCATCAACTTAGCATTAGACTATAGGTTCGCGCATTGCTCTTGTGATCCCACTATAATCCAACCCTGTCATTACTATACTTGACTAAAGTAAGCAAAAGAAAATAGGAGTTTTGTTTTATACAAATGCAATAAAAATGAAATTATACTACTTTATGAAGTTAATTAATAATCATAAAATAAAATATCATAAATATGTTTATCGAAAATTATTTTATTGCAAAATCAAGACAAAATGAAAATCATCTTTAAAATAACATACTAGCTAGTTCTAATTAGTTCAATAAACTACTAGTTACAAATAAACTAAAACTATACTATAGTTTCTAATCATAAGAGACTAGCTTTTATTTGTAAAAGTATTATAAAAGTTTTAACTAATTAAGCTAAATGCGACTTAAAAAAAATTTTCAACCATCATTTTCCCCTTGACTCTCACGAGCTTCATTTTCTTGAGGCTCCTCCTCCTCATCATCATCCAAGTTATAGTCATATTCCCTCTTAGCTTCCATCATCGCCTTCTCAAGGTATTCCATATTAAGGATCCATCCTCCATTATAATAGTGTTTATCATTCGGTTGACCTTCAATATATAAATCAGCATACTTCTTCTTAAGTTGAGAATAAGGTCCCCTCACGCATAGTGTGTGTAAAAGAATTTGAGATCGTCTCTCCGGAGTGAGGTAATCGGATTGGCCCTCAAGTACATTGTAATGAAAATGTTCAATGCAAAGATTCAAACGGTAGACATAATGTCGAATGTCTTCATTATACTTCATACGGATCACATAGGGAGAATCGGGTAATACCATTGTACTCTTCCTAGCACTGGACTTTCTTGCAGTTCTACGTTCTCGTACCATCGTCTAAGAAAATAAATAACCATATCATAAGTACTTAATAAAGTACTATAAAACACATAGATTCCTTATCGTGATTCCCACACTCACGGCTTTCCTAAGCTTAAATCAATTTACAAAACTTATATGCAAGTTTTAAACCTAAGTCTTTTACTTTAATTCATTTTAGTCCCTAAATTTTTTTAAAAAAACCTGGCTCTGATACCAATTTGTAACACCCCCAAAATTCGGGTCTTTGTAAAACGATAAGAATAACCCTTTTATTTTAAAACCGACCATCGAACCTTGAGAGTGTTACTGCTATACTTATTTTCCATAGAAAACAAGTGCAAAGCAAAAACAAAATACCATTTTATAACTAAGTGATCTAAGTGGCGACAAGAATAAAATAAAGTAGTCGTTACATCCAAACTGTAAAACACTTTAAAAACATTAATTTAAAAAGGAAATAAATAAGTTCTAAATTAACTAATTGTCTTAGCTACGTGATTACTCTAACGTCTCCTCACACGTAACCAAGTACCCTTTTACCAACCTGCAAAATAAATCAGAAACAAGAAAAAGAGTGAAAACTCCCCAAAATCAGATAAACTGAGTAATTCCAACTCCATCCCGTAAAATAATAATTTTAGTTCGAAAAATATTTTACACAACACAATTTTATCGACATTATAATAATAAGTCAAAATCAAATTGTCACATAAAATTTATTACTTTAGTTAAAAAAGGGAAAGAGAACGCCAGTAAGCTAGGACTAGTCCCTGTCACCACCTACTTTACAGAGGGTCGCGCGTAACCCCAAATGGCCATAAATTAAACAGAATGTCCTTAGTGTGCACACCTCTCACTAATATCCATTGATTAGTAGGAAGACTAAACAACAATATACGTTAATTTAAACCAACTAGTAGCAACCATAACTACTAGTGGGCAACCTGTTCTTCACCCTTTCGGGTTTCATTTCCCCTCTTAATTTAATGTACATCTTAATAGATTAAATTGTCCGATCACATTGCACACGAGTATTGCACAAAATCAATAATCCCAAGTAGCAATATTTTAATTTCAGTATTATTA
The DNA here is from genome assembly GCF_001683475.1 of Chenopodium quinoa. Taxonomy (NCBI): domain Eukaryota; kingdom Viridiplantae; phylum Streptophyta; class Magnoliopsida; order Caryophyllales; family Amaranthaceae; genus Chenopodium; species Chenopodium quinoa. The sequence goes on along the minus strand of NW_018742309.1, from coordinate 1,958,173 downwards.
AAACATAGTCATTTTACAAGACATACTAGTTACAACTCGTTTCTCAATAGGTCTTGGAGACCGTCAATCACATATAATCAATCATCCAATTCCCAAGATTATAATTATATAAAAAAAACTCATACGATACCAAATAATCAATTTTTCAAAAATATTATACTAGTACACAATTATAGAAAACTAGTATATAATATAATTCCAGAATATCATACGGTAACACATCCATCACATATAATTACGTAAGCACATAGTTGGCACACAATAATTTAAAACAATTTCCTAACGGGATTCTTAAGATGATGGACATTGAAAATTACCTTGAATCGGGCTTAAAACTCAAGGTAAATGACCTCCAAAACGTTCACCTAGTAGCCTCCGTCTACAACATACAGATAAAATAAACTAATTCAGTCCTACTCGTACATTTAATACCGAGAAAGTAGTAGTATGAGGGTTAGGACTACTCGTAGCATACTATCTTCATAAAAAAATATTGGAGGAAATAAAAAGATTTGTAAGTCAACAGTGATAAGAAAAAGAAGTATTGGATATTAGATAAGGGGTCTATTATCTATCCCACATTCCCACGACTGAAAGTCGAAATCCAACAGTCTTCTTCCTCTAAATAATTTCAATGGTGTTAAATTTATTTATTTTTTTTTCTGCAAACTATTTGTCACTTATAAAATAGCTTCTCATCTTTTCCACCATTGATACTACTCATCCACTATAAGACTATGAGTTTGTCTTATTGTTATGAAAGAAAACAACAAAACCCTTTTAATTTTGTTTCTATTTTTTTTTTTTGAAATTATATTGTATGAATCAGAAAGAAAACCATATGAAAATATAGGTCAAGGTTACTGAACGAAGACGAAATTTGTAGAGGGTTGGCTGACAACTATTTCAAGAAAGATGAAGGTGAAGAAGAACCATGGCTTACTGTTGAAAGATCGGTCGGGAATGACAACTTGTGAAAGGTTGAAAGTGATGGGTATTATTTGAGAGTGTTTGTATACGAAAGATTAATTGGGATTTAGAGTTTATATAGCTTATAAATCTTAGGTTTAATTGCTCTAGAATATTCGAAAGATAAGACCCAATTTCAAATTGAGTTTGTTGCTAGTTCTGAAAAGATAAGCTTTAATTTTTTTTTTTTTTAATAAATTTGAAAATAATTATTAATTTAAACTTTTTACTAGAAAAATCGTACAGTAAATATAATAAAATTTTTTGGGTATTACACTAGCATAGGGCACAAACCGCATCGCATGGCTATGCCGCAAGCCAAGCATGCATATGCATGCTAGGCTTGCTGCTCGAGCATGCTTGCGGGGCTGGTGCACCTAGTCGCATGCATGCTAGCAGCTGGCGGGCCATGCGTGCTAGCGTGCTAGTATGCTTAGCCTCGCACCCAGCCGCAAGCATAGCCAGAACTAAGCTGCGCCTAGCACGAGCATCACATCAGCAGCAGCAGTACTCTATGCGTGCATGTGCCACGGGCTATGCGTGTTGGACAACGCCTAGCACAAGCATAGGCAACGCAGCCGCAGCCCGTATGGCGTGCGCAGCCTGCTGGCTGTGCGTAGGCATATGCGGGCTAGCTAGCATGCCTAGCCATGGTGCTAGGCGCCAGCGAGGCTGCCTTGGCAGCCAAGGCAGGCTGGCAGCCAGCATGTGTGTGTGCTAGCTCATGCGTGTGGGGAGTCCGATTTTGGTGTGTTGCTTGGGGAGCAAGGGGAGGATGGTCCCCCCCTCCCTTTTGGTCCTCACCTAACCCCATTGCTCACCCCTTGACAAGTGGCGTTTGTTGATTCACTTGCATTATAATTTGATTTTTGAATTACAAACAAATTGAATAAAGTGCATTTTACCAACTCTCCCACATTGACGGGAGATCGGAATTCAAGGCTCCTTTCCCTATAAATACCAATATTTTGGGATTGGAAAGGAACACTTGAGTTGTGAATTTTAAGGGATCTCCAAGAAGAGAATACCTTAATTATAATACTCTACATTTTCTTGGTCTATCCCCGGCTAAGCTTCGGGGTAAGGGCCGTTCGTGTCGGGTCTTGAGGATGAGAGCCGTCGTAGGCTTGCGCATTTGTGGAGCTTAAGGCTTTCAAGTACGAGCTCTTAGAAAGAGCGAAGCACGCGTCAAGAGTAAGATTGTCTTTCCTTCTTTCTCTCTCCTTGTTAATTAATTATATGATTGTTAATTAATTAATATGCATGATTAGTTACTTTAATTTGTGTGCGGATTTTGGGAGGGTTTCATTCCGCGTAGTGTCGGACACTATGAAACCCAACTGCGGTATCGGAGCCGTGCTCATTTAATTTATGTAACTAATAATTAATTAAGGTGATTTAAATGGATTTAAATTTCTGGTTTTGCTTTCTAATTAGATTAGAAACTCATTTTAATTAGTTTTAATCTCGTATTTATACTAATTTTGGCTAAGAACCTAGATTTCGACCCAAAAGTAGTGAATTTTGGGTGGAATCAATGTTCTAAATTAGTTTTGACCCTTTTAGAGAACTGTCCAGAAGCCAAAATCCACCCAAAAACATGTTTTTCGAGGGATTTTTCATTTTAGACGAAATTTTTTTAATCTTTACACCTTGATTAATTATGGCATGTTAGTGTTAGATTATGTATATGGTTACATCATTAATCCACTGCAATAATATCCCTTGTTAAGCATGTTTATGAAGTCATATTTGGTGATTAATTTGGTGAGTTTATTTTTCACATAAACTTGCAATTTCACATTTTTGCAAAATAATTGCTTCAAGTGTGAATGTTTATGGTGAATTTGTAATTTTGGAGTCCCTAAAAATGTTAAAGATCCAATCTTGAAGTGTTTATTTGGTTGGAACTTAACTTTCTAAATTTCATGTTGAACTAATTTTTGGATTTAATCAATTTTGAGTTGATTAAAGTCTTAAAAGTTCAAAACTTGTGATTGAAATTTAATAAATCTTCATATTGGAAGATGTAATTTTTCAAGTTTACACAAGTTAATGTTAGAAATTTTAAATTTTTCATTAGATAATTGTGTTTATTTTTCCAAGCCCTTTAATTTTGTCAAATCTCATTATTAATTTATGTTTAGTTAAATTAATAGTAGGAATAGCCCTCAATTTTGTAGCATCAAGTTGAACCAAAAATAATTTAAAGAATGGTATTAATTTTGGTTTGTGCACTAAAATTGAATTTATTTAAGTTGGACTTGATTTATTTTAATTTTTTGCTCAATATTGATTCTAAAATTAATTTAGAATTAATTCTAATATCACATAAAAATTGGGATTAAATCCCGACGTAAGAGCACACAAATCGAGGCACATAGTAGTCAAGCACTCCCTTGGCCAGCAAGGCTGCTTGCGCAGCCCACATGTGGCTGTCGAGGTGTGCGGGGCTGCTGGAGCTTCGATGGTGCGCTGTTGTGTGGTGTATGCGAGCTTCGTGCACGCTTGATGCAAGCTCGGTGCAATGCGTGGGGTGTTGCAGTGTGTGGCAGTGGCCAACACAAACCCGCACAGCCTAGGCTCTTTGAGGCCATGTCTTGCTTGCATGCAAGCACGCTGATGCGGCCAGCATCACGCACAAGCGATGCTGTCAGCCACTCCCACATGCTTGGCGCAACAAGGGGTGTGCGAGGGGTAGCAGCCACACATGGCAGCCGCGCCTTGGTGCCTAGCTCACCAAGACTCGGGGATTTGTGCTAGGCGCTTGGGCATTGTTGGGCTATGCGATTTTGCCATCTAATTTATTAAGTTATTTTATTTTAATGAGGCTAGGCCTCAGTTTCTTCGGCACTTGCAAAATAATTTGGCAAAAATTTGGGTTAACATGCTTAATTAATTGGATTAATTAAGTTGGATGTGGAATTTAGTGGGAGCTTCGTTAATTACTTGAGCTACTTTTATTGCGTTTTAATCACATAATCGATTAACAACTTTGACTAGTTTTAATTAGGCGCGTTAATTGGATTAACCACCTAAGTTAGCTACTAGTTTGAGCGTGTTATGCATTGTTTCTTGATCGTAATATGCATGGGCCATTCACATACAGTGAATGGATGAATGGAATGAATATTCTATCACAGGTTTTGTGAAAATAGCAACTAGTGGGGCCCAATTAGGATAGTAAATACGGACAACGATCCGTCATGCATCTTTGTAAATAACTACGGTCTGCGTTTCGTTGCTTATTTTTGTACCTTAATATTTAGATTAGTCCTAGTCATAATTACTAGTAGTTGCATAATTGGTGGAAATGTCTCGAAGATGGTGTTTCTAAGAAGACAAGCCAAGAGGATGCAACGAACACCCTTGAAGACTTGAAAACTTAAGGGGTCATGCTAGTTGCCAAATACATCTTTTACTTATGTTTTCTATATATAATCATGCTTATATATGTGAATGATATGTTAGATGCATGTTTAGGATTTCGAATGTTGCGATAATTAATTAAGTTCACTTAAATCAACCAACATAGAAACCCTAGGTTCCTATAATATTGAGCCAAATTTGCCATTCCAAGAACAACACTTACCGAACTAATGCGCATAGTGATGGGCTATGCTAAAGCGAGACATAATTATCTCCCTAGGAATGTAAGGTATACTAGGCATACAAGTTGATCTTGGTTAAGCTCAACAATACCAGTAAGGAGTCTTTAGATGTCGTGGCAATGGAGATAAGACGTCAAGAAAGCATTAGATGCAATGTTTTATCGAACCAAGAGTAGCTTAGAGCTATTAGAAATTGGATTGCTTACCTTAAAATATATTAATTGTTAAGACAAGCTAAAGCATGTTAAGTCACTTTTTGATTTTTGGGATCTTAGAATCGTTTTATTCTCGCCTAAAAGGGACAAATATTAATGCGTGGATAAAACGAACAATAAGATTGAAAATTTGCATTTATGCTTTAAATTTCAAACTTATTGGTTTTATGAATGGTTTTTCATTTCAAATTCTTTCAATTGTAGAAAGTTATTCGTTACGCATGATTCTCGACAAGGAGAAGTTAAGCGGGCCAAATTTTCTTGATTGGCAAAGGAACTTGCAAATAGTTCTCATGCAAGAGCAAAAGGAATACGTCCTTGACGAGGAAATGCCTGATGCTCCCAATGAGGAGGTCACTCAGGCTGCCCTTAACTGATGGCAAACAGCCAATCGAGATGTCAAGTGCATCATGTTGGCCACGATGTCTCCGGACCTCTAAAAGACTTTCTTTGAAAGGGAGACGACTTTTTAGATCATTTCTGAACTTCAGAACATGTTCTAAGAGCAGGCCCAAATTGAGAGGTTCGAAACCCACAGGCAGATCCTTGAGAGCAAGCTCAAGAAAGGAGAGCCAGTCAGCCCACATGTACTTAAAATGATCGAATTATTTGAGAACATGGAAAGGCTTGACGCTGGGTATTCGACCGAGATGACAATTAACATTATTCTCCATTCGTTGCACAAAGGCTATGATCAGTTCAAGATGAACTATAATATCTACAACATGGAAAAAACCTTCACCGAGCTTCATGGGATGTTGAAGCAGGCCGAGAAAACGCTCAAGGATGAGGGGAAGCATGACATGCTTATGATAAAAAAGGGCAAGCCATTCAAGCGCTAGGGCAAGAAGGGAGGCTTTAAGGGGAAGAGTAAGAAGAGAATTTCGCCTAAGTCAAGCGCTACCAAGAGCGACAAGGCCAAGAAGGTCGCCGCTTCTAAATCTGATTTCGAATGCTTCTATTGCAAGAATAAAGGACATTGGAAGCAAGATTGCCACAAATTCAAGGAAGATATGAAGAACGGCACTGTTGCTTCTGTATTAGGTATTATTCTTATAGACTTAAACGTCGCTAGCAAAACATTATGGGTATTAGATACCAGATGTGGCTCACATCTTTGTTCCAATGCTCAGGGACTAAGGATAAATAGGAGGCTAGAGAAAAGAGAGGTCGAACTATGGGTCGGCAATGGAGCTGGATCTCAAGCATATGGAGAGGGCATGACTTGGTAAGATGTCGGGTTCCTCTATTTTGCAATATTTTATCTTTGTTCCGGCTCCTTTGAGGAGTTAATTGATGTTATCCCCAAGGGCGGATTTGAATCTAGATGAGGGAACGCGGTAAGATTGTATGGAATGCAGGGGGAGTGGTGCATGTTAGAGTTCTATATGCTTAGCATGAATTTTCCTTCAATCAACCTTCGGCATCCCCTTGCATGCTCACTTCTACTACTTAGAAAGTTTGGCATTCATTCATGTTTATTATCTCTAAAGGCTTGACTTGACTCTAATTTGTATTGGATTTGTTGTTTCTTTCCCTTGTTTTTGGTTTGTCTTGAACTCAATTTCGTAAGAGTTGTGGGGTATGCTCTTTGGAAACCCTCACGAGATCACAACTCGTCCTCATCGGCGACCTTGGGGTTTAAATGGCTTGTTGCTTTCGCTAAAAGCAATTTCGGCTTTTCTTTTGTTCCTTGCACGTTTGAATAACTAAATCTTTCTCCCTTGTTCATTTTCTTTTGCTTTGCTCGAGGGCGAGCAAAGGCTTAGCGTAGGGGAATTTGATGAGTGACATTTATGTTACTCTTAAGGGTAGTTTTTAGGTCTCTTTCCTCCTATTTTTCTAAGGTGTTTCTACCTCATTTATCCTCTTATGGCTTCTTTATGTGTTGATAAAAAGTATGCTTATTTGCGCTTGTTTTGATAATCTTTATGCATTATTTTATCATCCCCATGCTCTCTTGATCTTTGCTATATTTTGCAGGTTCCATGGCGGTGAAGCATGGTGGGAGGCCCCTTAGCCAGGTATGGAGGCATGGACAAAGGCGAGAGGAGCAAAAGGGAAGGAGAGGAAGCAAGGAAGAGGAAGTGCAAGAGGAGGTGTGGCCGAACCTCTGAAAGGTTCGATCGAACCTAGGTGTGGTTAAACTTTTGAAAAGTTTAACCGAACCTCCAAGGTGCAAAGAAGGCAGTGTCAACCCAGTTTTCAGCAATTTTGCAAGAGGGGTCGAACCTCAAAAGTTCGACCAAACAAGGATCAGGGAGGTTCGACCGAACTACCCAGAGTTCGACCGAACCTACCCTGAGTCCGACCGAACCTACCCAGAGTTCGTTCAGACCTTTTCCCGATCTTAGCCAACTTTGTACGGACTATTTAAGTTCCTTTTTAGATCGTTTTTAGGAGGAGATTAGAAAAAGGAGTAGAATAGTTTTCAGCAAAAACTTTCTCTTAGTTAGCACCTTTGTTCATTCAATTAGTTGATGATCTAGTTTGGAAACTCAAAAATCTAATCATTGTAGAAGCAAACTTCAAGGATTATTCTCATATTTTCAGCAATTATTCAACATTTTGAAGCTTCAATAGTAACTACCTTCACTTGTCTCTACTTATTTTCTGATTTTATTTTGTTATTGTAAGTCACTTGAATCTCCCTTAATCTTGATAAATTGTTGTTGCATGTTAGTTTTATCCATAGTGAATCACTTTTCCCTAATTTTAGAATCACTTAGAATCCCAACTTGGAACTTTGCATGTTACTCACAATGAATTGTGAGTAGTCCTCTTTGCTAGGGGTTGGGTGAAACTCAACCTAATGGTTAATTAAGTAAATTTGGGAGAAGTATTGATGTTTGATTTGTGATGAAATTGATTGTATGAGATTACTTGTTAGTTCTTCATGATAGGAGTAGCTACCCTAGAATTTGGAGCTTGATGGCATGTTATGCTTAGTTTGACATGGAAATGTAGATTAAGTATGTCATTACTTATTGCAATTTGATTATGTATCTCGTATTGCTAAACTAATGAGGGATCTAAGTTTAGGAGTGTAAGTTGTTTTCCTAATTGTATGAGGTTGGTTTTACATATAGTCCTTGCTATCTCTTATCTCTATTTGCTCCCAATATGCTTGATTACCATGGTTGAGTGGATCCCATTCCCTAGTACTTTTCATTACTTGATCTAGAAAAAAATAGTTTGTTTGCCTACTTGACAAACCGCCAATCAACAAAAGTTTTCAAACTAGCTTGCGTATTAAGATCTTTAGCGATTGCATCTCGTTCCTTGTGGACCGAACTCTTACTTATTATTGTGCTTGGTTTGTGAGATGTTTTCTTATAAATGTGTTTGAATGAGTGTGGAATGTGCGACCGTTCTAACGCCCATCAAAATGGCGCCGTTGCCGGGGAACGGTGTTATTGATTGCTATTTGATTTTTTGAGTCTAGTTCACTAAAAAAAAAAACAAAAAAAAAGCTTTCTTTTTTGCTACACTTGTAGCCTTGATACTAATTGCACTTGTTGAGTGTGTATGCGCAGGACTCAAAACCGAGATTTGGTGCCCTACGATCTCGAGATTGAACAAACTTTTAGAAGAAGGAGAAGGAGATCCGGTTCTAGACTGTTAACTACTTCCCCAACTAGAGAGTTCAACTTTGAGGAACAACGAGACCAAACGGGTGATCAACAACCACCACCTCAAAGACCTTTGAAGGAGTTGGGAACTTCGGGAGCTTATAGAGCTTCGAGTGGGATCGCTCTCTCAAATACCCCGACCAATGACTTTGAGATCCAGCCCGCAATGATAAATCTAATTGAGAGGAAGCAATTCAGTGGAGCAAAGCATGAGAGCCCTCTAGCGCACTTGAACGAATTTGAGAAGTATTGCAACACCTTCAAGGTGAATGGGGTTACTCAAGAATTTGTGAGACTAAAGCTTTTCCCCTTCTCCCTAATAGGAAGAGCCCTTGAATGGCTTGAGAAAGAAGTGAGACCTAATTCCCTACGAATTTGGGATGAAGTCACCACGACTTTCCTAGGGTGATATTACTCTCAAAAGAAGACGGCCGATGCAAGAGCTCTAATCCAAGGTTTCCGGCAAAGATCTAGTGAGACCATATATGAAGCATGGGAGAGGTACAAGGAGTATCAAAGGGAATGTCCTTATCATGGAATTCCTACATACCAAGTGCTTCAAATTTTCTATGGAGGCTTAAGCCCCCAAGGGAAGACTAGTTTGGCCGCGGGAGCCGGTGACCCGATTATGAACAAAACGGAGGAGCAAGTTATTTAAATCATACAGGATGTGGTGACACATCACATGGATTGGAAATAAGGAGAGAGGGAGTCTTCGAGCAAAGGAGGGAGTGCGGTTTACTCCGTTGATCACCTCAACGCCATCAATAATTTGACGTCTCAAATCTCCAACCTTGGCAAGGAGATGACATCAATCAAGGCGAAGCTTGAGTCCTCCTCTTCACACCAAGAGCGTCCCTCCCAATCTAAGGGGAGAGGTATGAGTTCTAACCCTTCTACTTCTACATCTAATAACATGCCAAATGGATGTTTATTTTGTGAAAATTGTGGATCATATGATCATGACACCTCTTCTTGCACTTATGATTCTCAACCCCAACCCCAATATGAGGATGGTAATGAACTTGAAAATGAACATGAAAATGAACATTTCAATGCTTCGTCTTACGATAATAGACCTAGGAATGACAATCAAAGATATTTACCACCTAATCAAAGAGGGCAAGGGGGAAATTCCTTCAATCAAAGAGGATATGATTATGATTACCACAACCAAAATAAATGGGGTGGTAGGAACCAAAGGGACCAAAATCCCCAAGGTAACTACAACCAACAAGGTGGTTATGGTAACCATAACCATAATCATCAAGGAAATTATGGGAATCAAGGCCAACATCACCAAGGAGGGAATTCTAGTAATAGTAACAATTGGAATAACAATGGTAATAGAGGTTTTTCCGATCAAAATGCTCAAAATTCTAATGTGAGAGGTCCTAGAGCGCCACAAGATAACTTCTACACACAAGCACCTCCACAAAAGTCTAGTCTAGAGGAAATGATGGAAAGCCAAGCCAAAATGTTCAACACTTTCATTGCCACTAGTGATAAGAAGTTTAATGAAGTAATGACCCATAACAAAATGCTTGAAACACAAATTTCTCAATTGGCCAATGCTTGAAAAGAGGGAACTAGCACTTCTAAACTTCTACCCCTAGGACTTGACCCCAAGAAATCGGTGAATGCTATATCAACTAGGAGTGGGAAAGTGTTAGAAGAGAGTGTCCGTAAGAAAAACAATGACAAAATGAACATGAGTGAGCCTCCCCTTGAGAGTGATTTTGAGCATGAAGAAGAGAAAGCCTTTGAGAATGTAAAAGAAAAAGAGAATGAAAAAGAAAAAGAGTGTGAAAAAGAAACCAAACAATTGCAAAGACTTCCATATCCCCATAAATTTGTGAGACACAAATTAGATGTGCAATTTTGAAAATTCCTTGAAACACTGAAGCAAATTCACCTTTCAATCCCTTTTACCGATGCTATCAAGCAAATGATTAACTATGCTAGGTTTTTAAAATATATTTTGAGTGGAAGGAGAAAGTGTGATGTGGTGGAAACGGTGAATCTCACCGAGAATTGTAGTGCTATTATCATGAATAAGATGCCACCAAAGTTAAAGATTCCGATAACTTTTCTATCCCTTGTGCAATATATAAAATGCAAATTGATAATGCCTTGTGTGACCTTGGGGCTAGTGTTAGCCTTATGCCATATTCGGTATATCAAAGACTTGAGATAGGGGAACTTCTACCCACTAACATTACCTTACAATTGGCCGATCGATCCATTAAATTTCCAAAGGGTTAGGTAGAGGATGTTCCTTTAAGAGTGGGAAAGTTTGTAATTCCGGTGGACTTTGTTGTATTGGAAATGGATGAAGATTTTAACATTCCAATAATTCTAGGAAGACCTTTTCTTGCTACTTCGGGTGCTTTTATTGATGTTAAAAGTGCTAAAATTACACTAAAAGTAGGAGATGAGGTGATAGAATTTGACTTGAATGAAAGCATGAAATATCCAAGCTCAACTTTGGAAAATTATATGATGATTGATGCTATTGATTCTATTGTGAATACTATGCATGAGAATTTGCTCACTTCTAACAATGCCCTTGAGAATGTTTTATTGAACAAAGAAAAGATAGGGGTGCAAAGCAAGGAGATGACATTGTATGAAGAGATGCTTGAAGGAAGTGTGGAAGGAAGCATTGAGCAAGTATGCATGGGAATCACAACCGAAGATGCAATGGAGATAGCCACTACAAGAGAAGGTAAGAGTGTTCCAATGGTAGAGCTCAAACCTCTACCATCACACCTAAGGTATGAGTTTCTTGGTCCAAATTCAACTTACCCGTTTATTGTAAATTCTTCTTTGAATGAGTGTCAAACTCAAATGTTATGTGGTGTATTGAGAGACCACCAAGGTGCTTTAGGCTATACCATTGATAACCTCAAAGGTATTAGTCCCGCTTTATGTATGCACCATATAACACTTGAGGAGAGTGCCAAGCCTTCCATTGAAACACAAAGGAAGCTCAATCCTCAAATGGGGAAGGTGGTGAAGAAAGAAATCACCAAACTCCTTGATGCGGGCATCATCTTCCCCATTTTGAGTTCTAGATGGGTTTCCCCCGTTCATGTGGTCCCTAAAAAAGGGGGAATGACCGTAGTTGAAAATGAGAATGGTGAGGTCATTTCAACTAGAACGGTGATCGGTAGGAGGATGTGTATAGACTATAGACGTCTAAATGCATCCACCAAAAAGGATCACTTTCCCCTCCGTTTTATTGATCAAATGCTTGAGAGACTAACAAGGCACAAGTACTATTGTTTTCTTGATGGTTATTCGGGTTTCTTTCAAATCCCTATAAACCCGGATGACCAAGAGAAGACAACTTTTACTTGTCCATATGGTACTTTTGCATATATGAAGATGCCTTTTGGACTTTGCAATGCACCGGGGACTTTTCAAAGATGTATGATGAGCATTTTTGGTGATATGCTTGAAGTGGAAATGGAAGTGTTCATGGACGATTTTTCGGTAGGAGGCCTTTCATTTGAAGATTGTTTGTCCAACTTGGGCAAATGCTTGGCTAGATGTGAAAAGGTTAACTTGGTTTTGAATTGGGATAAATGCCACTTTATGGTTGAGGAAGGAATTGTCCTTGGGCATAAGATCTCCAACAGAGGAATTGAGGTTGACAAAGCCAAGGTTGAAGTAATCGAGAAGCTACCACCCCCTATCAACGTGAAGGGAGTAAGATCATTTCTTGGGCATGCAGGGTTTTATAGAAGGTTTATCAAAGACTTCTCACTAATTGCTAGGCCCCTTAATGCTCTTCTTCAAAAGGAGGCTGATTTCGTGTTTAATGAAGAGTGCCTCAATGCTTTCAACAAGTTAAAGCAAGCTTTGATTTCTACTCCTATTGTGCAAGGGCCGAGATGGGATTTGCCCTTTGAGCTTATGTGTGATGCTAGTGATGTAGCTATTGGGGGTGTGCTCGGACAAAGAGCTAAAAAGAGGCTTCATGTGATCTACTACATGTCCAAGACCTTGATTGAAGCTCAACGGAACTACACCACAACTGAGAAAGAATTTCTTATCGTGGTACATGATTTTGAAAAGTTTTGGAACTACCTCCTTGGTTCCAAAACTATTGTCTACATCGATCATGCGGCTATCAGGTACCTTGTGACAAAGAAAGAGTCCAAGCCTCGTCTTCTTCGTTGGGTCCTATCACTCCTGCAATTTGATTTTGAAATCCGTGACAAGAAAGGGGCCGAGAATGTAGTTGCGGAATGTGATGAATTGAGAGATGATGTGCTTTATGTCTTGAATGAAAAAGAGCTTCCTTGATTGGCCGACTTTGTGAACTACTTGGCATGTGGGGAGTTTCCTCCCGATTTCTCCAAGAATCAAAGGAAGAAACTTAAAAGAGAAGCAATACATTATGTGTGGGATGACCCCATTCTCTACAAAAGGGGAGTAGATGGTTTGCTCCGAAGGTGTGTTCCAAATGAAGAAGTGCAAAGTGTGCAAAAGATGTGCCATTCCGATCCTTGTGGAGGCCACATGGGGACAAACAAAACAGCCTTGAAGATCTTGCAAAGCGGTTTGTGGTGGCCTCATGAAAGGAATGGTGTCCTTCCAACAAGTGTATTATTCCGATAGAGGGTTCAGAATTATCGGAAAGCTAATTCTTCATTAAGGTAAAGTGATCGGAATCTATAGGTGGAGGCCCCTTCTGATCAGTAATATTAATGTACAATTAATATTACAGCTTAATCTTAACTGAACCCTTCGGGTCGAACCCAATCAAACAACCAATCCGAGATGACGAATCAATCCGAAGGATTTGATGAGTCGTCGGAGTTTTACGAACAAAGACGTCGGATATCGAGCTCAGAGCGTCGAGACCGAGCGTTGCAAGTAAAGTCGAATTTATAATTCGACGAGACGAGAAAATCAACAAGCGACAAGTATGAGCTAAGCCGTAGCCTCGCATTGGCCTAGCCATGCGAGTGCTAGGCTAGCCTAGGCCACGCACCCTACCGAGCTTGCTAGCATCGCATGCATGCTAGCATTGCATGCTAGAAGTGCTGGCTAGCTAGCAAGTGTGGCAAGGCTAGCATCGCTGGCGCACTAGGCATGCTAGCATGCTAGTGCCAGGCACATAGCAGCCAGCCTTAGCATCTTAAGGCCAGCAGCAACACGCAATTGCTGGCCCTCGCTAGCAGCGCGCAATGCGTGCTCATGTTGTGGGGCTATGCGTGCTTGCATGCTGGGCATCGCACAGCACTCGCATCACAGCCTCACACACCTCGCAGCGCCTGGAAGCACATCAACACGCACCTAGCAACATCATCGCATGCGCTGGCTGGCTGTGTGCTAGCTGGCTGCGTGTTGGCTGGCCAGACAGTCCAGCCTTGGTGCTAGGCGCCAACTGGAAGCCTTGGTAGCCAAGGTGGGCTGCCAGCCAGCCAATGGGGCTTGGTCATGCTTGGTCAAGGAGGGGACCAAAGGTGGTTGGTGCTTAGCTTGGGGAGCAAGGCAATGGTCCCCCTCCATTGGTGGTCCTCACCTAACCTCTTCTCACCATGTGACACTTGTTGATTATCTATTGCTTGTCATTTTATGATTGAAATGAAAATTCTCCCACATTGGTGGGAGAATGGGAAATCAAGTAGCATTCCCTTATAAATACCCAAGTGTTGGGCATATGGGAAGACACTTAAGTGGAACTAAATGAGGCATCTCCCATTAGGTAAGAAAACCTCTAAGTTCGTAAAATTCCAGTTTTTATTGGTTAGGTCCCGACTAACCTTCGGGACTTGGACCGTTCGGGTCGGGTTCGTGGGTACGAGCTGTTGGAGGTGGTCACGATTTGCGAGCGAAGCACGCGTCGAGGGTAAGAATGTCTTTTCTCATTCTCTCTTTATGTTGTTAATGATGCGATTAAATATTTAGTTGCTTTAATTAGTGAGCGGGTCTTGGGCGGGTTTCTCTTTCGCGTAACGTTGGACGCTACGAATCCCAACAGCGGTATCGGAGCCACGCTCACTTTTATTATTGTGACTAATAATTAATTAAAGTGATTTAAAATGGATTTAAATTTCTGGTTGTGCTTTCTAATTAGATTAGAAGCTCGTTTTAATTATTTTAATCTCGTATTTTTATAATTTTGCTGATGAACCCAGATTTCGACTCAAAAATAGTGATTTTTGGGTGGAATCTACGTTCTAAATCGTTTTTGACACTTTTAGGATTGTCCAGAAGCCAAAATCCACCCAGAAATATGTATTTTGAGGGGTTTTTCGTTTTTGACGAAAATTTTTAAATCTTTTAACCTTGATTAATTATTGCATGATGAAGGTAGATTAAATGTATGGTTGGATCCCTAATCTACTGCAATTATAAACCTCATTAAGAGTGTTCATGAAGTCATAATTGGTTCTTAATTTGGTGTGTTCACTTTTCACATAAACTTGTATTTTTCACATTATTGCCAATAAATTGCTTTGAGTGTGAATGTTGATGGTGAACTTGCAATTTTGAAGCCCCTAAAATTTCAAAGATCCATTCTTTAATTTTTTATTTGGTTGGAACTTTGATTGCTAAATTCCATGTTGAATTAAATTTTGGATTTAACCATTTTTATGTTGATTAAAGTCCTTAAAGTTCAAAACTTGTGATTGAATTTTGATTAATCTTCATATTGGAAGATGTAATTTTTTTAATTTTACACAAGTTATTATTGGAAAAAATTTCGTTGGATGAAAGGGTTTAATTTTCCAAACCCCTAATTTTTTCAAATCTCATTATTAAATTTACATTTGATTAAATTAATTATGAGTGTAGCCCTTCAATTTTGAAGCATCAAGATAAACCTAAATTGATTTAAGGAATGGTTCTTGAATAATTTAGGCTTGTGCACCATTAAAATTGAATTTAATTAAGTTGGACTTATTTTATTTTCATTTTTTCCCTAAATTAATACTAAAATAAATTTAGATTAATTTTACGTCACACGTAAATCGGGATTAAAATATCGAGAAACGACACGCAAATCGAGGCAAAAACACCCAAGCGTCACCAAGGCTAGTCGAGCTGCCCACGCAGCCCACATGTGGCTGCCTTAGGTGCGCGCAAAAGGTGCCTGGCCTCGTAGCGATGTTGTGCTGTGTGGTGAGGTGTGCATGTTGTGCGTTGTTGCTAGGTGCATGGCAAGGCTGCTGGAGTTGCTTGGGCGCGCTGCTGGGCAGCAAGGCAGCAAGCCCCAGCCAGCCTGCCATACGCTGCCAAGCTCCAGCAGGCATGCTAGCATGCACAACATGCATTGCGTGCTGTTGGTGCTGGCTACCGTAGCATGCTACGCTGGGCGCAGCTTGCTAGCACCCAAGCACAACAAGCGCAACACCAAGGGCTGTGTAATAGCCTTGGTGCGCAGCCCACAAGGCTTATGGGTGGGTTGCCCTTGCTTAATTTTTGGGCTATGGCTTTTGCAAAATTTTTCCGTTTTAATTTTATTCAATTATTTTAATGAGGCTAGGCCTCGATTTTTTCCGGCTCTTGCAAAATTTTGATTTTAACAAAATTTGGGTTAACCGGCTTAATTAATTGAGTTAATTATGTCGGATGCGGAATTTAGTGGGAGCTTCGTTAATTGCATGATATAATTGCGTCTTAATCACATAAAATGTTTAACAACTTTGACTAGTTTTAATTAGGCGCGTTAATTGGATTAACCACTTAAGTTAGTTACTAGTTTACGAGTGTTATGCATTGTTACTTGTTTTTCATTGTAAAATGCATGGGCCATTCACATATAGTGAATGGATGAATGGGAGATATATTGTTTCACAGGTTTCGTGAAAATGACAACTAGTGGGACCCGATTAGGATAGTAAATACGGAATGCGATCCGTTATGTATTTTTGTAAATCTAAATACGGCCTGCGTACCGTTGCATATTTTTGTACCTTAATATTTAGATTGATCCTCTTCGTAGTAGCTAGTAATTTTATTTTGGCGAAGATTTCTCAAGATGGTGTTTCTATGAAGACGAGCCAAGATGAAGCTAAGACTCTTGAAAATTTGAAGATTCCAAGGGGTCATGCTAGTTGCCAAATGCATCTATCTTACGCTTTATATATATTGCTATGCTTATATATATATTTGAATGCTAGATGCATGTTTAGGATTTCAAATGTTGCGATGATTAATTAAGTTCACTTAGATCAACCAACATAGAAACCTTAAGTCCCTATAATATTGAGCTAAAATATGTCATTCCAAGAACAACACTTATCGAATTAATGCGCGTATGTGATGGGCTACGCCAAAGTGAGGCATCACTACTTCCCTAGGAACGTAAGGTATACTAGGTATACAAGTTGTCTTGGTTAAGCTCAACGATATCAGTAAGGAGTCCTTAGATGTCGTGGCAATGGAGATAAAATGTCAAGGAAGCATTAGATGCGACGTTTTATCAAACCAAGAATAGCTTGGAGCTATTAGCAATTGGATTGCTTACCCTAAAATATTAAGTGTTAAGACAAGCCAAAGCATGCTTAATCACTTTCTGATTTTTGAGATCTTGGAATCGTTTTATTCTCGCCTAAAAGGGAAAATTTATAATGCGTGGATAAGACGCGTAATAAGATTGAAATTTTGCATGTATGGCTTTAAATTTCAAACTTATTATGATATCAACTTGATAAATGGTTATACTTTGCACTTATATTTGTAGAATTCGTAATCAAATTATATTGTTTCCATTGATTGGTAAAAGAAATCTTTCGAGAATGGTTCTCGAAGAAAGAAAAGGACACTTCTAAGATACAACTTCTCATAAACGACTTAAGTCCAAAAGGACGGTTGAATATCATGTTTTCAAAATACTATGTAGTTTTGACAAACATGAAATATTGATTTGACAAACCCTAAATTGTCAATAGTTGAAGTAATTCAGGTACGAATTAGTTGAAAAGATAGAACATTTCTTTGCGGCGCATTAGATGCTTAATTATGCCTAACAAAGTATAGAAGTCGAGGAACTTATAGAAATAATTCTTTAAAGTTATGAGATGATGTACTATAAGAAATATAGGAAACAAGGTATAAAGAAGAGAATGAGATTCCTTTTCTACTCTTGAGTTCATATTATTATGGTCAACTTAGCAACTCGTTATCTTCACAAGTATTGGATACTACTTGAGTGTTCCACTTTGAAAGTGACCCTAAACTATTGAAGACAAGCTAAGTTAGTGACTTACAAGATTAGAATGAAGCAAGTAATGCTACATCAGTTGTAAGGTCACTTGTTTTGTTTAAAGTCCTTTTGAAACTAAGGCTAGAACAAATAATGGTTATTGTGTTCCATAATCAGCAAATATCTGTTTACACACGAAAAGAATCACATTCAAAAGTAAAAGCAAAAGCAATAGTTGCTAGGTTTACTTGAATGACATGGTCACATAAGCCATGAGTCAAGAATGCTTGATTATAAACAAACATTTCCCAACCATGAAACTCACAAAGTTCAAGTCATGGACATGATTTGTGTTCCAAACCCTTTAGCAATGTCACTAACAACAAGAACTTACTCAAGGCTCTATTAGATAGAATCTTGATAGATGATCGATTTGGAATCGTTCTAAGACAAGCAAGTCTTACTTGTTGAAATTGACAAACAAAGGAGCTATTGTGCTTGGTATAGATAATTGACTCCGAAAGCTAAAAGGAATTCATTACTTCAATGTCTCACAAGAATTTGCAAGAATATGGCTATATTCATCAAATATGAGCAAACTGGACCTTGAGTAGCTCAAATGTTCAGTGAAGTATAGAATCGACTTGGCAAGATATCACAACGTCTAGCTAGATTAGATCGAGCGATGTTTGCTTGAGCCAAGTGTGATCACATCAAACTTATGAAATTGAAATTTCATAATGAGCTCCACAAAGAACATAGTGTTTCTTGACGGAGATCTCGATGCCATTTGGAAATGACTCGAATGATGATGGATCACATCCCTTCCTATAAAGTTCTTAAAGATTGGCACAAATGACTAAATGTTACACTAAACAAAAATGTCGAAGCTAAGAAAGGACACCATATTCAGTTATGGATAGAAATAGTTTCTAGTGTCTTTTCAAGTATATGTCTAGGGCTCTTAGCTTAGTGGGAGTTCATTAACTCAGTGGGAGCTAAGTGGCTCAATAAGGGCTAAGATAGCTCGAGAAGGAGCTAACTATTTGTTTCACAATGAACGTTTACCCAAAGACAATATACACGTCTCTTTGTATGTATTCAAGTGAGACTACGGGCATTGCCTCCATAACCTAATTGAGAACATAGTATTTGTTGCTCTAAATGGTGTCTTTCTGGAAAGTAACACCTTTCCAAAATGACAAGTGGGAGGAAAATCAAACTCGAAAAAGTTCGAGAGGACGAGCAACAGTGTCAACCAGATAAAATTGACAATCAAAATGCTTTAGAAGCAGTTGATAAGATTGGTCAGAATCAAACAGACAATGTAAATGTTCAACCTATTAACCTGTATAGGTATAGAATTCACTAAAGGCTTGGATTGAATCCTATAAATTTATACTAAGTTAGAAATAAACCTAAGACTTACAAGCATACTATTCACCATTGGATGGTGAGGGAATAGTGTCTTGTAAATTAGCTACGACAAATCCAAATTCCAAATAATGGTTAGAGACCATAAAATCCGAAATAGACTCCATGTTTGTAAATCATGTTTGGAACTTGATTCATTTTCTGAAGGGTGATAGACCCATCAATCGCAAATAAGTTTTCAAGGAGAAAACTGACAAATGTGGAAATTCATAAGCATACAAAGCTAGATTGGTTAAAAAGGATACAATTAATTCGCGGCGTTGATTTTAATAAAAACCTATTCACCAATCGGAACGCTAAAGTCTTTTCGTGATTGTTCTAGCAAAATTGCGCATATGAAATATGGCAAATACGAAACCGCCTTCCTAAAATTGGATTTTGGAAGAGACTATGGAAATAGTCTAAGGGTTTTGTAATTCTAAATAAATGCTAGATTTGAAAGCAAGCTCAAGAAATCCATTGTGGGATTAAATGAAGCATTGCATGTAGGAATTGGAACATGCATTCTCATAAAGTCAATAAAAGGTTTGGCTAATGGAGAATCATAGAAATTCTTATAAACAAGAAGTTTGGTGGGAGCAAGGGTCAATCTTGTATGGTCCAACAAGAAGTTTGTGAACTCTATTGTGAAATGACTATCAAATACTAAATGCTTAGGTTTGAAAGGATTTTCGACAATGGACCAAGCAAAAGGCGACCCTTAGTACATAGTGGGAATTAAGATCTATTGGATAGACTTAATGAAATGTTTAAACAAGTAGAGGAATTTACCGTGTTAAACATGAAGGACTTGAAAAGGCTTTCGACCCATATGTATAAAACTAAGTAAATTTTTGAACTAAGTCAAACAAGAAAGACTCTAGTAGAGACTTTCAACCGTATCACATAGCAAACAATTTAACAAGACTCAGTAAAACTGGATGAGCTAAAAGGTCACATGAATGGAACATATTGGGAATAATTCTGCGATTAAAACCATCATGTATGCTATGATATGGAGTCGTCACTCTACTTAAAATGCTTAGAGCATGAGAAGTATAAAATACCAATCAATCTAAATCTAAGTGATGAATCGTTAGATTATGGTCAAGAAAAACCAAAGTACTTTGATAAGTAAAAGGGGATAAGTTCTTCATGCATAGAAACAATTGTAATTTGAGAATTGATGTTGCAATCACATCCTTAGCAAGGATTAGATCCTTAATAAGGAAGCCATTTATAAGCACGAGCTAGAATACGTCGTGGCTTGAGAATGGTAACATGGACGCGGATCCATGTATAATGTGCGAAAATTTAAGGTAAATTTCCATAATCACAAGTGATTAGGGTCTCCCAAATCATTGTGAGCCAATCAGAATTAAATTCGAGCAAAGCAACATCAGAATGTCTACTAAAATATATGTTGAGAATATTGTTGCCTGGAAGGCAATAATAAGAAAGTGTTCAATGGAAAGTTCGTTGTCGAATGTTGACTGTAGGTTGTCAAGTTGAAAGATCTCAAGTCATGAAAATGAGTGGGAGCCATCTCTTGGACAATAAATCCTAAATCACATATGATCCATAACACTCTCAAAATTTTATCGTCTTATTATGAAATTATTCGATAATGAAGATGCTAAGATTTGCAAAGTAATAGTGGCTAAACCTATGCAATAAGTGAACGACAACATTCGCAATTGCATAAAAGAAATCAAGCATATTAAGTATGAGTGTGATTTCTATAAATGTTTAATGAAGAGTATTACTCTTAAAACATTTGAAGAAAACCATTAATCATAAGATGAAACATTTGGAAGTTTCATAGTGGAATAAAATTTTACTAATAAAATTCAACAAACTATTTAATTGTTGTTTAGAATTAAATAATGAGTCCATTCGATTTCTAAGAATATTCCAAACAGGGCATAAAGACCATGTCTTGGATAAAGAAACACCTGTTAAGTGAACATTGAAATAAAAAATTATCCCTAATTAAGGTCATTTAAGTGATGGACGATTAATGACCACTTGATATTAGTGTGTAGTATGATTTACAACACCGTTTCTTGTGCTGCAAGGAAATAGTAGTCATAAATCATTTGCACAGGTGGTAGTTTGGAACGACACCGGATCGACCGATGATAGTACATTAAGAGATTCAAAATTGTCATAAGTACATTTCTCATTATAACTATTAGAACCTCTTTCCTGGACCATGAGTATCGTAAAGTTCTCTTGTTTGAGTACTAGTCGTTTTGATGTTATCAAACGTCTACCGTAACTGGGGATTATAACGGTAACACTCGGGCGACTAGGTCCTCTTAGTAAGGGAAGCTTAGGGTACAAGACTGGGAATGTCCCCCTATTAACAGTAGGGAATGTGTCTTTATTGTTTACAAGTCCGCTCGAAGAGCGAGACTGTGAAAATCCATGGCCGTGCTCAGATGCATTTTAGAAATCATCTGCTTATTGACAGTCGAACTCAAAGATCGAGAAACACTTCTGAACGTAATAAGGATGACGATGAATCTTACCTTATAGTTCACGAAGAGACATTAAGAGACATAGGGAATGGGCTATACACTATATGCACACTTGTCCGGAAGGACAAGTGGGAGATTGAAAGGAATGGTGTCCTTCGAACAAGTGTATTATTCCGATAGAGGGTTAAGAATTATCGAAAAGCTAATTCTTCAGTAAAGTCAAGTGATTAGAATATCTAGGTGGAGGCCGCTTCTGATCAGTAATATTAATGTACAATTAATATTAAACCTTAATCTTAACTGAACTCTTCGGGTTGAACCCTATCGAACAATCAATCCGAGACAACGAATCAATCCGAAGGATTTGATGAGTCGTCGGAGTTTTACGAACAAAGGCGTCGGATATCGAGCTTAGAGCGTCGAGACCGAGCGTCGCAAGTACAGTCGAATTTATAATTCGACGAGACGAGAAAATCAAAAAGCGACAAGTATTAGCTAAGCCGTAGCCTCGCATTGGCCTAGCCATGCGAGTGCTAGGCTAGCCTAGGCCACGCACCCTCCGAGCTTGCTAGCAGCACATGCATGCTAGCATCGCTGGCTAGTAGCTGGTGTGGCAAGGGTAGCATCTCTTGCGCGCTAGGCGTGTTAGCATGCTAGAGCCACGCACATAGCAGCCATGCCGTAGCATCGCAAGGCCAGCAACAGCACGCAAGTGCTGGGCCCTTCTAGCAGCGCGTAATGCGTGCTCATGTTGTGGGGCTATACGTGCTTACGTGCTGGGCATTGCATAGCACTCGCATCACAACCTCACACACCTTGCAGCGCCTGGCAGCACATCAGCACGCACCTAGCACCATCATCGCATGCGCTGGCTGGCTGTGTGCTAGCTGGCTTCGTGCTGGCTGGCAAAGCAGTCCAGCCTTGGTAGCCAAGTTGGGCTGCCAGCCAGCCAATGGGGCGTGGTCATGCTTGGTCAAGGAGGGGACCAAAGGTGGTTGGTGCTTGGCTTGGGGAGCAAGGCAATGGTCCCCCTCCATTGGAGGTCCTCACCTAACCTCTCCTTACCATGTGACACTTGTTGATTATCTATTGCTTGTCATTTTATGATTGAAATGCAAATTCTCCCACATTAGTGGGAGAATGGGAAATCAAGTAGCATTCCCTTATAAATACCCAAGTGTTGGGCATATGGGAAGACACTTGAGTGGAACTAAATGAGGCATCTCCCATTAAGTGAGAAAACCTCTAAGTTCGTAAAACTCTAGTTTTTATTGGTCGGGTCCCGACTAACCTTCGGGACTTGGACCGTTCAGGGCGGGTTCGTGGGCACGAACTGTTGGAGGCGGTCACGATTGTGACGCTCGAGCTTTCGAAGTAAGAGCTTAATTTGCGAGCGAAGCACGAGTCGAGGGTAAGAATGTCTTTTATGTTTCTCTCT
This sequence comes from Chenopodium quinoa, assembly GCF_001683475.1. Classification (NCBI taxonomy): domain Eukaryota; kingdom Viridiplantae; phylum Streptophyta; class Magnoliopsida; order Caryophyllales; family Amaranthaceae; genus Chenopodium; species Chenopodium quinoa. Next base: position 1,935,243 of record NW_018742309.1, on the reverse strand, counting down.
TTATGTTGTTAATTATGTGATTAAATAGTTAGTTGCTTTAATTAGTGAGCGGGTCTTGGGCGGGTTTCTCTTCCGCGTAGCGTTAGACGCTACAAAACACAACACCTCACATCTTTAAGGATGCTTGGGGATTTGTTAAGACTTGTGACCGTTGTCAATGAGCCGGCAACATATCCAAGAGAAATGAGATGCCTCAACAACCAATAGTTGAGCTAGAGGTATTTGTTGTATGGGGTATTGACTCTATGGGACCATTCCCTTCTTCTCATGGGAATCAATACATCCTTGTGGCGGTCGACTATGTTTCAAAGTGGATTGAAGCAATTGCCTCCCCAACAAATGACCACAAAGTTATGATGAAATTGTTCAAAAAGGTCATATTTCCTAGATTTGGGGTCCCAAGAGCGGTTGTAAGTGACAACGGTTCTCGGTTTTTCTATAATGTGTTTCAAAAGATGTTGAGAAGAAATGGGGTCCATCAACGCTTCGGTACGACTTATCACCCACAAACAAGTGGGCAAGTGGAGGTTTCCAATTGCCAAATCAAGGTGATTCTTGAGAAAACAGTGGCTAGAAATAGGAAAGATTGGTCGGACAAGCTCGATGATGCTACCCCCTACCCGCTTTCAAAACCCCCATCGGCACTACCCTTTACCGACTTGTATATGGTAAGTCTTGTCACCTTCCGATTGAACTTGAAAACCGTGCTCAATGGGCTATCAAAAAGATTAACTTTGATTTGGGGAGTGCGGGTGAACAAATGTGGCTAGATTTGCATGAGTTAGAGGAACTAAGGATGGATGCTTATGATTGTGCAATCTTGTACAAAACTCGGTCAAAGGAGTGGCATGACCGGCAAAATTGAGAAGAAGACCTTCAATGTTGGCGATAAGGTGTTGCTTCATGTCTAGATGGAGTGGACCTTTCACCATAAAAGAGGTCTTTCCTCATGGAGCCGTGGAAATTTCATATTTAGATGGACTGAGATCGTTCAAATTCAATGGGCATCGCCTTAAGCTCTACTACAAGGGTGCTCATTTCGGTTTGATTGAGTTGGTACAATATAATCTTACCTCCTAAGTGAGGAGGTTGTCAAGCTATATTGACGTTAAAGAAGCGCTTCCGGGAGGCAACCCGAGTTTCTAACCCTCCTCTATTCTATGTTCTTGATGTTTTTCATTCTTCTTTCTACAACTTTGGATTGATGGTTTTGTGTGTATTTGGTTTGTGTTGGTATTCTCGCTTGTCTTGCCTTCAAAAGGGATGCATTTTCCATGTACTTTTAGCATGATTGTGTGGTATTTTATTGTATCTTGAGGAGAAGTTTTATGCAAATTTTTGTTTTAGAATTGAGGATTTTAGGGGTGTTCGACCGAACTCCAAACAGGATTCGGCCAAACATTCCAAAATTTTGATCGAACCTCCCAAGAGTTCTGCCGCTCCTCCCCTTGAACTCAAAATGGGCTGAAATCTGTCAGATTCTGGAAAAATCAGGAAGTTCGACCAAACTTTTCAAAAGTTTGGTCAAACCTCTGCTGGTCCGACCGAACCCCCCAAAAGTTCGGCCGCTCCTGTTCTGGAAATCAAATTAGGCTAAAATCTGGCAGTGACTGGAAAATCCAAGAGTTCGGCCGAACTTTTTGTAGGGTTTCGTAGTGACCCGACAATACGCGGAAGGAAACCCCCCAAGACCCGCCCCTTAATAAAAGCAATTAACAAGCATAATAAACATAATTAAGCAAGACTAAGAACAAGAATTATACCTTTGTTGCGTGCTTCGCTCCCGAAGAGCTCTTACTTCAAAATCCCGAAACTACGAGATCTCCGACGGATCGTACCCTCGACCCGACCCGAGCGTCCCAAGTCTTGAAGGTTAGTCAAGACCGGACAAACAAAACTATGAGTTTTACGAATCAAAGGTTTACTCTAATTACAAGAGTTGCCTTTTTAATTTCACTCAAGGTTGTATCTTCCCAATACCCATGCCTTTGGTATTTATAGGGAAGAGCACCCTTGATTTCTAATCTCCCATCAATGTGGGAGAGTTGGTAAAATCAACAATTTATTTAATTCCAAATTAAATAAATAATCAACTTAATCACATTGCGAAAAGTGGCATAATGACATGCTAATGAGTAATGGCCAAGGCTAGGCTGGCTGGCTGCCAGCTAGCACCAGCTAGCAGCCTTGCATCCCCAGCTAGGTAGTGCGTGATGGTGCTGGGCGATGCTTGGCGCTGCTGCGTGCTAGTGCTGGGTTGTGCTAGCGTGCTGGCGCTGGCCCAGCACTCCCACACATTTCCTCGCACACACTCGCATCCCTCGCACAGGCTCTACGCATAGCCATGCCCGCCAGTCCCTCACGCACGCAGGGCCTAGCATGCGTGCTGCTAGCGAGCCACGCATGCTGATCTTGGTGCTGCTTGCTAGCTTGCTATGCTTGGTGCTTCCATGCGAAGGCACGCACGCAAGCACACAACTATGCGAATGCTTGGTGCTGCATTGCGATGCCCCCCACGCACACGCACTGGCCTAGCCATGCGATAGTGTTGTGCTTGTACGAGGGGCCTGCGATGGTTCCTAGCACCTAGCCACACATGATGCGGTGCAGTGCCATGCAAAAGCTCACGTATGCGCAACCATGTTGCTACGATGCTGCGATAGGCTAAGGCACAAGCACACGCAGACACGCACTGGCCTAGCCGTGCGATGGTGCTGTGCTTGTGCTGCGATGGTGCGATGGGCTGCGATGGTGCGCCTAGCACACCTAGTGTGCTTAGGCTTGCTCCTAGCCATGCTAGGTGCATTCTAGCTCGAACTAGCCTAGCATCCACATGGTTAGACCATTGTGGTGCTACGGCTACGCTCGTACTTGTCACTTGTGATTTTGCGACGCTCGGCCTCGACGCCCTAGGCTCGATATCCGACGTTTGTATTCGTAAAACTCTGTCGACTCATTAAATCCTTTCGGATTAATTTGTCGTCTCGGATCGGTGATTCGATTGGATTCGACCCGAAGGGTTCAGTTAAGATTAAGCTGTAATATCAATTGGATTCGACCCGAAGGGTTCAGTTAAGATTAAACTCTTTCTCACTTCATTTTCATCCACTACTCAATTCCTACAATCTCTTCAATTTTTCCCCAATTTCTAGGGTATGAGTGACTTGAAACTTTTGGATTTCTACTTGCTTCCAATCAATTGTGGTATGGTTATTCTAGCTTTTGCAAGTTCATTTCTTCAATTTCTCTTAGTTTTACCATGTTTTTACATGTTCAAGTATGAATTGTGGTATAATTTAAATTGTTAGTCATGGCTTGTTTAATTTATGTAGTTATTGGGATTTCCTTGTTGTAATTGACTGGTTATTGATAGTAGAACTTGTTTCATGATGAATATGCATGTATGCCTTGGTTTTTCATGATTTCAATTTGTTTGCTTGAATATGTTGATCTTTCACTAGGTTGTGCATGCTACATTTTTATTGAGAAATTCTTGAGTTGGATGTAATTTTGTAACTATTACTCATTGCTCTTAGTTTGATTTTGATGAGTTTTGGGTGAATTTCAGGAATTTTAGGGGACATCATGCCCAATTTCGCTTATGCTTTCTTAGGATTTGCATTTGATTGCCATAGGATTTTTAGCTCATGCCTTGGTTTATAAGTGTCCATTAATACCTTGAATTGTATTATTGTTACCATCTACATCTATTTCACAACTCATAGCTTCTACTCTCATTGCATTCACTTTTTATCTTGGCAAGCTTCTTGTGTCTCTTCTTGGCTTGAATCTTCCTAATGTTAATTCTTGGTGATTTTGTAGATTCACAATGCATCTTTTTGGCAAAGGCAAGTCCAAGAGGAAGAGGACAAATGAATCTTCATCGTCCAATTTTCCACCTCCACCCGGCATCAATGATCATGGCATCAACGCTTCGAACAAGCACTTTTGGGATGTCTATAAGACCCTCATAGACCGTCCTATACAATCTACAAGATTCTTCTACGGGAACACCTTAAGAAAGCTTGGCATCATGAATGAAGTATTCCGGCTCGCACAAAACTTTGGTTGGGGCAAGTTCATTGATCTCCACACTCACACCTATGAGCGCGTCACAATGGAGTTCCTTGCTTCCCTCCGCAAGGAAGTCATTGAACAAGATGATGAAGGGAATGAATCTCAAATTATTCTTCACTTTCGCATGTTCAACGAAGACCATTCCCTAACCGAGAGTGAGCTCAACGAGATCTTCCATTGTCAAGCAACCGGGTTACATCGACCCTCCGATATGACCTCAATGTGTCGCATCCCCTATAACGAACAAGAATGGTGGCGGAGCATCTCCACCAAGCCCGTTTTTCGCACTAACACCGCAAAGGTCAACAACATCATTCATATTGCTTTGAGATACTTTGCCCGGCTCCTTCAATATGCCGTATTCTTCAAGGCAAACCTCGGCTCTATGGTGAAAGATGAGGTAGCTTGCCTTTACTTGGCCGACAATTCTCAGCGCTTAAAGTTCCAGTGCTCCACCACTTTTATCTCGAGGTTGTTGGACACTCGAGATGGGCGGCTTGGTGATGATATACACATGGGGGGCATGATCACCCTCATTGCCCTTTCTTTGAATGGTGGAGCTTATAAGGACCAAATTCATTTGCTCCCCCATGTGCTCCAAAACAAAGAAGAAGAGGTCGTTGGCTACCCTCCATATGCTCTTTCTATTGTTGCACTTCGCAACCAATGCTTCATCAACTACATCACCCAGAATCGCAAATTTATCCTCTTGGTTGATAATGGAGAAGAATGGTGTGTCCTCCTGGATCCCCCTCACACTTCGATAGATCCTTCTAACCCGCTAAGGTGGAAGATTGCGGGGAAATTCATTCCCGATGAATTAAGGAAAAATCAAGTCCGCGGTGCAATCCCTCACCCTCAACCGGTCTACCAAATGGAGCATCCCATTCCCCCCCCCTAGTGGGGGAGGTGAGACATCCTCTTCTTCTTCCTCTTCTCCTTTGGATATGAGTGCCCTCCATAGTACCCTCGATGATATTCGTCATGATAATCAATCTTCCATTGAACAATGTGGGTACTACGGAAAGATGAACTATGATCATCTTGTGCAAGCGGGCGTTCAGACGCCCTATGTTAACTATCCCTACCACCCGCCTCAAGAGGGTCTAGTTCCACATTGGGACCCCTATGACCCTAACAACCCCACCCCCAACACCTATGCTTATTGGGAAGGTCCTATCGACCCATCCCAACGTGTTGGTACCCCACCATACAACCCATATCGGCCGGGTGGGTGTGATTACGCCTATGATCCGGCATGTCCATCAACCCCGAATCGTTTTGATGGTGGTTGGGGTACTCAAGGGTGGCCCTATGAGCACTTTAACCAACCCTTCCATCCTTTCATGGATCGCCCCGGGTTTGATTTCATCAACCCTCCTAAGGAACGGGAGGATGGAAACCCCTAATGAGGGTTTTCTCCCTCCCTTACCCCCCGGATTTTCATGCCTTTCCCTTTTGCTCAAGACGTGCAAAAAACTAGTGTGGGGGAGGATGTTCCTTTTGGTTGAAGTGTACATAGGAGGGTAGTGTGGTAGGATAGTATCTTGTGCATATGGAGAACCATCAAGGATAATGAATTTATTGTAGTTAGTGATGATTTTTGGTTGGTTATATTCTTATGATGATGATGTTATGAAGCTTCAAAAAAAAAAATTAATTAATAAGTTGTTTTTCCCTTTTCTCTCTTAATCCCATAATCCAAATCCCATAATCCAAATCCCTTAATCCAAATTTTGTAGATAGCTTTTTGTCAGTCATTTTCATTTGTTTATAATTCTAGTCTTTTTCCTTTTGTTCACTAACTTTTCTTTGTATAGTTGTAGTGTTTCTTTTCTTTTGGATTTTTCCTTATAGCTTGAAAACAGAAACACAAAGATGGAATAAGGAGCAACTCAAGCTCCGGAAACCTTGGTGAGATCGCAATATTTGTCTTGTGTTCTAATTCAAATAGCATTTGGTGAGATATTTCCCTACTTTCCTTTATTTTCCTTTGTGTGCATAGTTATTTTAGACTAGGATGGAGTTTAATTGTTCGAGATTGTTTGCATCTGATTCCACGGAATCTGGTGATCGTTGGTATTGATGCCGAACGATCTTTGTTTGTCGATTGGGAATTATATGTTTACTAGCCTCTTATCTCTCTTATACTCCTTCCTTTTATATATTAAAAAAAATCTAAAAATGTGAAAAATGAAAAAGATTTTCCTTTTTTTTTATTGTTCAATGCAAACCACGAAAAGCTTAGTTGTTTCATATTCATTTCGAGCATAATAAAGTTGACTTGTGTGTTTGAATGCTTTGCTTCTTGAGTGTTATAAGTTTGCATGCTTCGGGATTTTCATTGGTTGACTCTAGGACATGTTCATGCTAAGGTAGTTGTTCTAGATATCGTAAGGCCCATCGAACCCAAATTCACATGTTTGTGGTAAGAAGGTGTTGCTCTCATTAGGGGATTTGAAGCCCTAGAGATGGTTTTTGTAACCCGATGTGAGCTTTATTATTCAAGCTTCCAACATTACTTGTATGAGCGGTGTAGGATCCTCACTAAGGCATGCTTAGATCTAGAACTTGGCGTCTGGCTTCCGAGATCGAGACCGAACTAACCTATGAATGACAAAGGCATTCTTCATTCGGTGACTATTTTTGTTTTCTAGGATTAGCTTTTATTTGTATTATCTTTTGTATTTTTGGCTGCATTTGCCCTTACCATGTTGAGTCTTCCCCTCCTTGATTATAGCACATCACAAGCCCATGGCCCTTTTTGTTTTACTTTCACCCTTAGAATCGTGAAGCTCAAGCCATGAAAGCTTATTGTAGTTTTGATTAGAAATTTGGAAGGGAATGTTTCTAAATGGAAAGTGAAGTAGTGATTTTGTGAATATGTGTTCAATAAAAGCAAATGTAAATCCTTGAAAGGCCTTCAATAGTAAAAAAAAAAAGAGGCTTGAAAGGGAGAGTTGATGAATGAAGATGTAAGAGGAAAATGAAAGCTCGAAAGTATTTGGCAATGTAGTTCAACTTTGTAGCAACGTAGTTTGAAAATTGGTAGATGATTCATTTTGAAAAAGAGGCTTGATCACCCTTTGCTTCACTATTAGTCTAAGCACCAATTTCCAAATTTTTCCACACCCTTACCCCCTAGCCAACGTTACAACCCTTTCGATGTTGTTAAGACCTAGGTTGGTTGAGTCGCTAGTTGGTGGAGGGAGCTGGATCTCAAGCAGATGGAGAGGGCATGACTTGGTAAGATGTCGGGTTCCTCTATTTTGTAATGTTTTATCTTTGTTCCGGCTCCTTCGAGGAGTCACTTGATGCTATCTCCAAGGGCGGATTTGAATCTAGATGAGGGAACACGGTAAGATTGTATGAAATGCAGGGGGAGTGGTGCATGTTAGAGTTCTCTATGCTTAGCATGACTTTTCCTTCAATCAACCTTCGGCATCTCCTTGCATGCTCACTTCTACTACTTAGAAAGTTTGGCATTCATTCATGTTTATTATCACTCAAAGCTTGACTTGACTCTGATTTGTGTTGAATTTGTTGTTTCTCTTTCCCTTGTTTTTGGTTTGTCTTGAACTTAATTTTGTAAGAGTTATGGGGTATGCTCTTTGGAAACCCTCACGAGATCACAACTCGTCCTCATCAGCGACCCTGGGGTTTAAATGTCTTGTTGCTTTTGCTAAAAGCAATTTCGGCTTTTCTTTTGTTCCTTGCTTGTTTGAAGAACTAAATCTTTCTCCCTTGTTCATTTTCTTTTGCTTTGCTCGAGGGCGAGCAAAGGCTTAGCGTGGGGGAATTTGATGAGTGACATTTATGTCACTCTTAGGGGTAGTGTTTAGGTCTCGTTCCTCCTATTTTTCTTAGGTTTTTCTACCTCATTTCTCCTCTTATGGCTTCTTTATGTGTTGATAAAAAGTATGCTTATTTGGGCTTGTTTTGATAATCTTTATGCATTATTTTATCATCCCCATGCTCTCATGATCTTTGCTATATTTTGCAGGTTCCATGGCGGTCCTAAGCACGGTGGGAGGCCCCTTGGCCAAGTACGAAGGCATGGACAAAGGCAAGAGGAGAAAAAGGGAAGGAGAGGAAGCAAGGAAGAGGAAGTGCAAGAGGAGGTGTGGCCGAACCTCTGAAAGGTTCGGTCGAACCTAGGTGTGGTTAAACTTTTAAAAGTTTAACGGAACCTCTAAGGTGCAAAGTAGGCAGTGTCAACCCAGTTTTCAGCAATTTTGCAGGAGGGGTCGAAGCTCAAAAGTTCGACCAAACAAGGATCAGGGAGGTTCAACCGAAACTACCCAGAGTTCGACCAAACCTACCCTGAGTGCGACTGAACCTACCCTTTTCCCGATATCAGCCAACTTTGTACGGACTATTTAAGTTCCTTTTTAGATCGTTTTTACGAGGAGATTAGAAAAAGGGGTAGAATAGTTTTCAGCAAAAACTTTCTCTTAGTTAGAACCTTAGTTCATTCAATTAGTTGATGATCTAGTTTGGAAACTCAAAAATCTAGTCATTGTAGAAATAAACTTCAAGGATTATTCTCATATTTTCAGCAATTATTCAACATTTTGAAGCTTCAATAGTAACTTCCTTCACTTGTCTCTACTTATTTTCTGATTTTATTTTGTTATTGTAAGTCACTTGAATCTCCCTTAATCTTGATAAATTATTGTTGCATGTTAGTTTTATCCATAGTAAATCACCTTTCCCCAATTTTAGAATCACTTAGAATCCCAACTTGGAACATTGCATGTTACTCACAATGAATTGTGAGTAGTCCTCTTTGCTAGGGGTTGGGTGAAACTCAACCTAATGGTTAATTAAGTAAATTTGGGAGAAGTATTAATATTTGATTTGTGATTAAATTGATTGTATGAGATTGCTTGTTAGTTCTTCATGATAGGAGTAGCTACCCTAGAATTTGGAGCTTGATGGCATGTTATGCTTAGTTTGACATGGAAATGTAGATTAAGTATGTCATTACTTATTGAAATTTGATTATGTATCTCGTATTGCTAAACTAATGAGGGATCTAAGTTTAGGAGTGTGAGTTGTTTTCCTAATTGCATGAGGTAAGTTTTACATATAGTCCTTGCTATCTCTTGTCTCTATTTGCTCCAAATATGCTTGATTACCATGGTTGAGTGGATCCCATTCCCTAGTACTTTTAATTACTTGATTTAGAAAAAAATAGTTTGTTTGTCTACTTGACGAGCCGCCAATCAACAAAAGTTTTCGAACTAGTTTGCGTATTAAGATCTTTAGCGATTGCATCCCGTTCCCTGTGGACCGAACTCTTACTTATCATTGTGCTTGGTTTGTGAGATGTTTGCTTATAAATGTGTTTGAATGAGTGTGGAATGTGCGACCGTTCTAACGCCCATCATTATCATGTCCTAAGAGTTACCAAAAACATTATTTCAATTTCAGCGTTAGACGCCAAGGGATTTGAATTTCGGATAGAAGACAATAGTTGTTCATTTTATTTCGATAATGTTTTGTATGGTAAAGCATATTCAGGAAATGGTCTTTATGTGCTTTCTATAGACAAACAAGTTTATGATGTTGATGATACCACCAAAAGAGTTAAGACCATTGAGTTGAATCAAACCTACTTGTGGCATTGTCGTCTTGGCCACATTAACATCAAACGCATCAAGAAACTTCTTCATGAAGGTATTCTTGACTCATTCGACTTAGAGTCGTTTGAAAATTGCGAAGGATGTTTATTAGGCAAGATGATAAAGCAACCATTCTCCAAGTTGGGAGAAAGGGCTAGCGACTTATTGGGTCTTATACACACGGATGTATATGGACCAATGAGTACACCCGCAAGGAATGGTCATCGCTATTTTATCACCTTCACGAACGACTATAGTAGATATGGATATGTCTACCTTATGTCGCACAAATCTGAATCTTTTGAGAAATTCAAAGAGTTTTAAAGTGAAGTGGAAAATCAGCTTGGCAAGAAAATCAAAGCACTTCGATCGGATCGAGGCGGCGAGTATTTGAGCCATGAATTCGACGATCATCTAAATGAACATGGTATTGTCTCAGAGTTGACACCTCCCGGAACTCCATAATGGAACGGAGTGTCCGAAAGGAGGAATCGAACCTTGATAGACATGGTCCGATCGATGATGGGTCTTAGCGATCTTTTTATCTCTTTCGGGGGACACGCACTTCTAACCACGGCATTAACTCTGAACCGAGCTCTGTCAAAAGCTGTCGAAAAGGCTCCATATGAAGTATAGACGAAGAAACCTCCACGGTTGTCTTTTCTTAAGATTTGGGGTTGAGAAGCATATGTCAAGAGATTAATTTCTAACAAACTTCACCCAAAATCAGACAAGTGTTTCTTTTTGGGATACCCAAAAGAAACTAAGGGGTATTACTTCTACAACAAATCCGAGAACAAAGTGTTTGTTGCCCGTGATGGTGTCTTTTTGGAGAAGGAACACCTTTCCAAAATGACAAGTGGGAGGAAAATCGAACTCGATGAAGTTCGAGAGGACGAGCAACAAAGTCAACCTGACAGAACTGATAATCAAAGTGCTTTAGAAGCAGCAGTTGACATTAGTCAGAGTCAAACCGACAATGTGCAAAGTCAAACCGACAATGCAAATGCTCAACCTATTACCCTGCGTAGGTTGCAACGGCCAAGATCTCAACCAGACAGATACCTCGGTGTTGTCTTAACCGAAGATCAAGACATCCTAATTATGGATGGAGATGAGCCAGCGACGTACAAACAAGTTATGACGAGCCCCGACTCTGCAAAATGGCAAGAGGCCATGAAATCCAAAATGGACTCCATGTTAAAAAATCAAGTCTAGGACTTGGTTGATTTGCCTGAAGGCTACACACCTATCGGTTGTAAATGGATTTTCAAGTTAAAAACCAACAAAGATGGAAATGTATGTGTATACAAAGCTAGATTGGTGGCAAAAGGTTACAGGCAAATTCATGGCGTTGATTGTGATGAAACGTTTTTGCCAGTCGCCATGCTTAAGTCCGTCCAGATTTCCTAGCAATTGCCGCATATTATGATTATGAAATATGGCAAATGGATGTTAAAACTGCTTTCATTAATAGGAGTTTGGATGAAACTGTGTATATGACATAGCCGGAAGGTTTTGTTCATCCAATCAATGCTGGGATGGTATGCAAGCTTAAGAAGTGCATTTATGGATTAAAGCAGGCAAGCAAAAGTTGGAATCTTCGATTCGATGAAGCCATTAGTAAGTTTGGTTTTATCAAGAAGATGAGTCTTGTGTTTACAAGAAGGTCAGTGGGAGTGACGTCGCATTCCTCGTCTTATATGTCGACGACATATTGCTCAATGGAAACAACATTCTAATTTTGGAGTCTGTAAAGACTTGGCTTGGAAAGTGTTTCTCCATGAAGGGTTTGGGAGAGGCATAGTAAATATTGGGCATCAAGATCTATCGGGATAGATCTAAAAGGATGATTGGATTGAGCCAAAGTACTTTATTGATAAGGTACTGGCACGATTCAACATGGAAGGGGCCAAGAGAGCGCACCTACCCATGTCACATGGTATAACTCTTAGCAAGAAGCAGTGCCCACAAACACCTGATGAGCATGAGAGGATGAATCAGATCCCATATGCTTCACTAATTGGATCGATCATGTATGCCATGATATGTACTAGGCCGGATGTATCATATTCCTTGAGTGCTACGAGTCGATACCAATATGACCCAGGAGAGGCGCATTGGACTGTGACCAAGAATATCCTAAAGTACCTGAAAAGGAACAAGGATAAATTTCTGGTCTATGGTGGAAGTAATGATTTGGTTGTTGAAGGTTTTACCGACACAAGGTTCCAGAGTGACAAAGATGACTCCAAGTCGCAGTCAGGGTACATATTCTGCCTAAATGGAAGAACGTTTAGTTGGAAGAGTGCTAGGCAAAGCACTATTGCAGATTCTACAACTGAAGCCGAATACTTGGTAGCTTCAGAAACAGCTAAGGAGGCAGTTTAGATTCGTAAGTTCATTAGTGAACTTGATGTTGTACCCTCAATCAAGGGTCCGTTAGACCTTTATTGTGATAACAATGGAGCTATTGCTCAGGACAGGGAGCCAAGGGAACATCAGAAGGTCAAACATGTTAAGAGGCGATTTCACATGATAAGGGAATGGAAGTCCGAGGTTGAAATTAGAATTTGTAAGATTGGAACGGACGATAATGTAGCCGTTCCACTCACTAAACCTTTGCCTCAAGTGAAATACAACAAGCACGTTAAGGCAATGGGAATCAGGCACGTCGAATATTGGCTTTGATTTCCCTGTTCATGTGTTTTAATTAAATTTGAGGTTTTAATGTAAAACACTATGTTGAACCATTCGTTTTTTGAGTAATTTAATTTTCACCAAAATTATTATCAATCCATTTCTATTTAATTGTGGTTTAGATTTGAATAATGAGTCCATTCGATTTCTAAGAATATTCCAAACAAGGTATCAAGACAATGTCTTGGATAAAGAAACACATGTTAAATGAACATTGAATTTTTTTCAATCGAAATTATCCTTAATTAAGGTCATTTAAACGATGGACGATTAATGACCACTTGAGATTAGTGTGTAGTATGATTTATAGCACCGTTTCTTGTGCTAAAAGGACATGATTGTCATAAATCATTTTCACAGGTATTTCCTTGGAACTATACCGGATCGACCTATGAGAATACTTAAGAGATATCAAATCGTCATAAGTATATTTCTCATTATTGCTATCGGAACCTTTTTCCTCGACCATGAGTATTGTAAGTTCTCTTGTTTGAGTACTGGTTGTTTTGATGTTGTCAAACGTCTGCCGTAAATGGGGATTATAATGGTAGCACTCAGGCGACTAGGTCTTCATAGTAAAGAAAAGCTTACAGTACAAGACTGGGAATATCCTTAATCAAGGTCATTTAAATGATGGACGATTAATGACCACTTGAGATTAGTGTGTAGTATGATTTATAGCACCGCTTATTGTGCTACGAGGACATGATTGTCATAAATAATTTGCACAGGTATTGGTTTGGAACTATACCGGATCGACCTATGAGAATACTTTAAGAGATTTAAAATCGTCATAAGTATATCTGTCATTATAGCTACCGGAACCTTTTTCCTCGACCATGAGTATTGTAAGTTCTCTTGTTTGAGTACTAGTCCGTTTTGATGTTGTCAAAAACGTCTGCCATCAATGGGGATTATTACGGCAACACTCGGGCGGCTAGGTCCTCTTAGTAAGGGAAGCTAACAATACATGACTGGGAATATCCCCTTATTAACAATAGAGAATATTTCTTTGTTGTTTACAAGGCCTCTCGGAGAGCAAGACTGTGAAAATGCATGGTCGTGCTTAGATGGATTTTAGAAAACATCTGCTTATTAACAGTCGAACTCGAAATTCGAGAAACACTTTTGGACGTAATAAGGATGACGAAGAATCTTACCTTATAGTTCATGAAGAGACATTAAGTGACATAGGAAATGGGCTATATATACCCTAACTGCACTACTTTTCCGGAAGGACAAGTAGGAGATTGAAAGGAATGGTGTCCTTCCAACAAGTATATTATTCCGATAGAGGGTTTGGAATTATTGGAAAGCTAATTATTCATTGAGGTCAAGTGATCGGAATGTCTAGCTGGAGGCCGCTTTCGATCAGTAATATTAATGTATAACTAATATTACAGCTTAATCAGGACAACTTAATCTTGACTGAACCCTTCAGGTCACACCCCAATCGAGTAACCGATTGATAAGTGTCATTTATGACACATATTAGGGCGTTTTTCTCCCTTAGTTTTAGGTTTATTTTGGTGTTTCTTTGTTATTTCTATTCCTTTTACTATTGTTTTAGTTATATTTGTCTTATTTTATGGTTTTAGGCCTTAGTTGTGAATAATATGCTTTTTGCTCGGTTTCTGGCTTGATTTGGATGTTTTTCTATCTGTTCTTTCACTCTTTTCTCTCTTGGTCTATTTTTGTAGGTGCTTGAAGCTTTCTTCGATGCTTATGACCCGAGAAAAATCAAGAAAGTTCAATAGAAGAAGCTTGAAGCTAAGGAAGAAGCTAAGAAGCTTGAGACAAGAAAGCTTGAAGCTCGTAGAAGGCCTTAAACCGAGTCTTATTCACTCTTTCAGCCATAACTTTTGATCTACACATTTTATTGAAACTATTCAAATTGCGTTGGAAACTAGACTTGAAGAGCTTTCCAACGGTAGGTTGCACACCCCAAGAGGTTTCCTAGAATAGAAGTTATGGCCATTTGAATCTGCAAGATACTGCCAGGCTACGCAGCCTCCGCGGGCGCGGACAGTGGTGCCTCGGGCGCGGCACTCTGTTTTCCCGGATTTGCAAATTTCTGGAGATTCCTTGCCGCGGGCGCGGCTCATAGGCCCGCGGGCACGATGACTAGACCCGCGGGCGCGGCATTCTGGGTCTTTTTCGAGCTTTAATTCCGGGTTTCCTTCTTTATTTTCTTGTAATATAAATAGAAGACTTCCTAGATTTCTTAGGAGAGAGTTTTACATTTCCTCTCTCCTCTAATTAGGATTAGGGTTAGATTAGAATTTTATCTCTCTAGTTTAGGAGTAGTTTTAGAGAGAGAAAGCTTGGATTTCAATGGAGATTTGGGAGGTTGAAGAAGCAACTTTGTGGATTCTGTTCTCATCTATTCAATGAGCTTTTCTAACCTTCTCTCACCTTTATTTCTTTGTTTAATTCTTGTTTTGGTTTAATTCATTGTTGATTAGAGTAGTTAATTAGTTTGGTTGTTTGATTCTTTTTTTAATTCTAGTTTTATCTTGTTTTCCATGTTCATCTTCATTATGTTTGCTTAGTTTTTGTTCTAGGGAAATGGATGAAGGTTAGGTTGATGGATTGAGTGATTGGTTGTGATTAGTATGCAATTGATTCTTGATTATTGTGTTTGGATGATGCTTACATTGACTAGAATCTTTTTAGCTAATTGATTCTAGGTTTCTCATTGTGCTTGCAATCAATTGTGCGGAAGTGAGTTGATTGAGAGTCTAGATTCTTCCATACCTTTTCTAGGCTATTTGCACGGGAGTGAGTTAGCTTAGTAGGATAATTATCATGCTTAATTGCGCGAGAGTGAGTTGAGTGTGTTATTCGTTCCTAATTGAGATAATGATCATCTATTGCAACTTGTTATTGAATTTATTAACATAATTGGATTCCCCTTTCCCTAGTATCTTGTTAATTGCCTTAAGTAGTGTTTTAGATGTTTCTCTATCTATCTCACAACCTTCCTACTAGTCTAATTACCTCAAATTAATACACTTAGTCCTTGTGGTTCGACCCTAGCTTGCCACTATCTAGTGTGAAATTGATAGAGTTAGGTTAGGAATATAAATTGTAAATTTGATCTAGGATAGTAGTCCAACGACCTATTCTCCCCCGGTCAAATTTTTGGGTTCACAATTAATCTTGACTGAAACCTTCGGGTCACACCCCAATCGAGTAACCGATCCAAAACGACAAATTAATATAAAGGATTAGATAAGTCATTAGAGTATTACGAGCAAAGACGTCTGATATCGAGCTTAGAGCGTCGAAATCGAGCGTCATAAGTTGAGTCGAATTTAGAATTCGACGAGACGAGAAATCAAGTAAACGACAAGTTCAAGCTAAGTCGTAGCCTCGCATTGGTCTATCCATGAGAGTGCTAGGCTAGCACAGGGAACCAACCGCAACGCATGGCTATGCCGCAGGCCAAGCATGCATGTGCGTGCTAAGCTTGCTGGCCAAGCATGCTTGTGGGGCTGGTGCACCTAGTCGCACGCATACTAGCGTGCTAGTGTGTTTGGCGTCGCACTTAGCCGCAAGCATAGAAGTTGCTAGGTTGTGTCTATCACGAGCATTGCATCAGCAGCAGCACGCTATGCGTGCGTGTGCCACGGGCTATGCGTGCTTGCGTGCTGGATAGCGCCTAGCACAAGCATAGGCAACGCAGTAGCTGCATCAGTTTGCATGGCGTGCGTGGCGTGCTGGTTGTGCGAAGGCATATGCGGGCTGGCAGGCATGCCCAGCCATGGTTCTAGGCGCCAGCGAGGCTTCCTTGGCACCCAAGGCAGGCTGCAAGCGAGCATGTGCGTGTGCCAGCTCATGTGTGTGGGAAGTCCGGTTTTGGTGTGTTGCTTGGTGAGAAAGGGGAGGATGGTCCCCCCCCCCTTGTGGTCCTCACCTAACCCCATTACTCACCTCTTGACACTTGGCATTTATTGATTCACTTGCATTACAATTTGATTTTTGAATTAAAAACAAATTGAATAAAGTGCATTTTACCAACTCTCCCACATTGATGGGAGATTGGAATTCAAGGCTCCCTTCCCTATAATAACCAATCGTTTGGGATTAGGAAGGGACACTTGAGTTGTGAATTTTAAGGGATCTCCAAGAAGAGAATACCTTAATTCTAATACTATAAGTTTTCTTGGTCTAGCCCCGACTAAGCTTCGAGGTAAGGGCCGTTCGGGTCGGGTCTCGAGGGTGAGAGCCGTCGGAGGCTTGTGCATTTGCTAAGCTTAAGGCTTTCATGTACAAGCTCTTAGAAAGAGCGAAGCATGCTTCAAGGGTAAAATCGTCTTTCCTTCTTTCTCTCTCCTTGTGAATTAATTATGTTATTGTTAATTAATTATATGCATGATTAGTTACTTTAATTTGTGTGTGGATTTCGGGAGGGTTTCATTCCGCATAGTGTCGGAAACTACGAAACCCAACACAATGCTTCGGTTGCTATGAAGCAGCAATACAGGGGAGCCTAAGATTTACCCTTAATCCAAATGTGGAGAAGAATCTGGATGGTTACTGCCTGGGGGTTTGGCAACTTGCCCCCAATTCGTGGGTGAACACACTAGGGTATGTCGCCTCCTGTAATATGCTTGAGGTAAAGCCGAATTCGAAGCCTTTGCCGCAATGCATTATTTGAGCAAGGCCCCTAAGTCAAGCGGCCCTGGCTGTTATACCCTGGCTTACCACAAAGGGTAGATGATGATCGTGGGCAAGGAAAACAAATGGAAGGACTGGCGAAACATATTTTATATTATCACTTCACACGACACCCAGAGGAACCAAAAGTATAATTCCTAGAACCAAAACCCATTCCTTTTAGGCAAAAAAGCTATTCTCCCGCTTATAACTGAGGAAGGCTGGGATCCCTAGGTTTAAGGTCTATTTAAGGTCACCATCAAAGCCATAGAGAGAGGGAACAGAGAGAAATAATTCTCCACAGTTACATCCTTAGGTTTGAGTGGCTGATGGACGACACTTATACTGCCGCCTGTGGACTTAGTACAAAAAAAACCAAAGGTAGAGGGCCGGATGAGCCTCTTTAGCAAATTGCTCTTTTCTTTCTTTATTTTTTCTTTTTTTTTACTAACATGCATCCGGCCTATTTTGCAGATGAAGCAATGGAAAAACTTTCTCCAAGCAAGAAAACCGCCAGCTCTGTAGCTGTTTACCGCAAGATGATCAAGCAGAAGTCCCAGGCCTTCAAAAAAGATCAGCTTAACCATGTTAGTTTTTCACAAACTCTTTATTGGTAGACATGCGGACTATGTTGTCCTATACTAATAGCCTTATCCCTAATAAATTCTTTTTTTTTTAAGAGGGACCAAACAAGCCGCCTATTCCCCCTAACTTTGGCGAAAGGCCGCCGAAGCGCCTGTTTACCGGAGAGGATCGGACGCTCTCTATATCAAGGAAATCGGTGGCACAGAAAAATCCCTTAGCCGCCAAATCTGGGGAAGACTCACACCCCGCCACTGGTGGCAAGTCTCTTATTTCCCTTAAAGCTCTCAAAAAGCCGGACGCCCCTAAAGCGTCGAAGAGTGGCAAGCCACTCACTGCTGTTGTCGGCCCAGCAGCTGTAGGCGAGCTTACCACAGGCGGGGACGTAAAGACAGGCGCCCCTAGGATTTGGAGGTTGACATTCAAGGTATTAGTACCTTTAACCCTTTACCTTACCCTAGTAGGGTAAAGTCTTATTAACAATCGTCCAGTAGCTCCGAAGACACCCGGTCTATAGGTCGGGCTTATGCCAACTTCTCACCAAGTATTGAATGTTCAGATGCTACTCGGAGGCCAGATATACAGCAGTTCGCCAAGAACATGCTCAAGGCCATCTCTGCTGAGGAACGGGAGTCTGTAAGAGGGCTTAGCACCCTTAATTTCGATGCCATAATGGCTCTACTTGCTGAGGTAACCTAGTTTTAAGTTAGAAATTTTTTCTAATTCTTATAATGCCGACTGTTAATAATTTTATTTGCCGGATGCAGGCCATGCTGCGGGTGAATGGGCTCAAAAAGCCCTTCTCAGACAAGTAGAAAAAGGTAAAGGCTGCCAATGATCGGGCCGCCTCTTTTCTTAACCGAGCAATGTATGACATATGTAAAAATGAAGCACTGACTCATGACATCCTCCATTCACTAGCGGAGGCTAACCTGCAGGTCAAGCAAAAGTTAGAGGTGGCCTAGAAGAGGGTAACTGAGCTTGAGACCCAACTGAAGTGAGCCAAGTCCGAGCTTGAGACGCTTGTAGATGTTGGCAGGGAGACCGATATCCTTCATCGTCAAAACGAGAACCTGAAGAGAAAATTTCCAACCAGGAGTGTTTCGGGGTTTTTTTATGTGTCCTGCGGGAAAGTTACAACACCGAGACTGACCTGCGGCTGCCTGTACCTACAAAACAACGGAGACTCTCGAGGGAGTTCCGCCTTCGACGATCAAGTTAGAACGTGTATGAGGAGTATATTGCGGAATGCAAATACTTCTCTGATTTAGAGAGAATTCTGCAATGAAGATTGCTCGGTTTTTGTGTGGATTGAATGTGTATTTAATGTTTTTTTTATAAATGAGGATGGTTCCTCTATTTATAAGGAAGGGAATCAGTTTCCCTTCTAGGGTTAAGGTGACACGTGTCAGTAGAGGGTTGGATCCCTTTGGGCCTCTCTAAGGCCGACACGTGTCAGCATGCTATTGGGACACGTGTTGCATCAACAGTGGTCCACTTGTCAGGGGTATTTTTATCCCCAAACATTAGCCCCTCGGAAGGAGTAAACTCTTTTTTAAGAGGGATTGGTCCTTTCGAATACGAGAACCCTTGAGCCTCTTTGGTCGGCATTTGTCTAGTTCAATTAGGGAGAAATTTGATTTACTTGGAAAATTTGATACCTTGAACGGTATGACATTTTCCAAGTTAATCAAATCAGAATAATGATTGCCGCTGAACTAGACAGATGTCGACTATTATTGCTTTTAGCCCCACTATGCTGATAGCCCCAGATTAGGCAAACTGTCGACAATCGAGTGGGGATTAACACGCAATATTATTTGGCCATTGGCCTCAATTTGATCATCTGGCCATTAGCCTTCGATTGATCATTCGAGTGCATAACCGTTTGGGGTGCTTTTAAGCAAAGCTGGTTATGGCATGACCAAGATTTCATCTGCCGTCTGTACTATCTGGTAGTAAGGGCGGCTGTATTTTTCTGCTGGGAATACCAGCTGTATTACCTTGAGGTAAAGCCTGGGGGTAATGCTTTGCGGAAAAGACCAGTTGTACTGTTTTGCAGTGAAAACCGGTTGTATCTTGGTTGCAATGGATCATTCAAACAGTCGTGAGGTATCTTTAACCTTAGCCGGTTAAATCCGTTTGAGTTATGACCGCTAGAAAAATGTACCACCCGAAAGGGAGATGTTCTCTTCGACGAGTTCACCCGTATGGGCGTCACCAGACGCCTGCTAGGGCAGACGGATTATTTTATTTTAATAAGATCATCCGGCTATTGGCCTACGTTTGATCATTCTGGCCATTGGCCTCAATAGGATCATCCGGCCATTGGCCTTCGCTTGATCGCTAGAAAAATGTACCTTCCGAAAGGGAGATGTTCTCTTCGACGAGTTCACCCGAATGGGCGTCGTCAGACGCCTGCTGGGGCAGACGGATTATTTTATTTTAATAAGATCATCCGGGTATTGGCCTTCGTTTGATCATTCTGGCCATTGGCCTCAATAGGATCATCCGGCCATTGGCCTTCGCTTGATCGCTAGAACAATGTACCACCCGGAAGGGAGATGTTCTCTTCGACGAGTTCACCCGAATGGGCGTCGCCGGACGCCTGCTGGGGCAGACGGATTATTTTATTTTAATGAGATCATCCGGCTATTTGCCTTCGTTTGATCATTTCGGCCATTGGCCTCAATTTGGTTGTTCTTAAAAGAAACAACACAGCTGCTAAGTTGTTTAGACTTAGCTTTTATCCTCTCATGTTAAAGCAGATGGTTGATTTAAATTTTGTTGCCTGCACATTGCACAGGCGGTGGTACGACTTTAAGCCTGTTCAACATACTTTTAGGCCTTTTTCGGTCAGTATGCTGCCCTTGAGGGAGACTTGAACCAATATTAACTTCCAATGGAGAGTCTGTCAAAAAGCTAGAGGATATTGAGATGCCTCTGGCTTAATTCATAATACCAAGCTCTTTAAATGGAAATAGGCGGCATATTGGAACCAATATTAACTTCCAATGGAG
Organism: Chenopodium quinoa; assembly: GCF_001683475.1. Lineage (NCBI taxonomy): Eukaryota > Viridiplantae > Streptophyta > Magnoliopsida > Caryophyllales > Amaranthaceae > Chenopodium > Chenopodium quinoa. The sequence goes on along the minus strand of NW_018742309.1, from coordinate 1,914,575 downwards.
AGTCTGTCAGACGCCTCCTGCTTGGTTCATGAGAATGAGCTCTTAAAATGGAGACGGGCAGCCATGAGACGCCAAGCAACTGAGCTCGAGAAATGAATTTGCTCTCGGCTTATACAGATGGCTTTCTATGGGGATGCCTCTTGCTAACTGGGCTACACCAGGCGGTTATTCTACCATGCCGCTTAATTTCAGATTCTAATTCAAGAGCCGGGGGGTTGTCAACCCATATACATGCGGCAAGACTTCAAGCAACATACACACGGAAAGAGAACAAGAAATTGTTGAGGTACCCAAGCGGCACCATCTCTACCTTTTTTCTTGAAGAGGTTTAGAAATGAAAGAGGTTGGCTTGCCACATCAGCAGGCGAAAGTCAATGAGTTGCTTGCTAGGTACCCAGGCGTTTCCCTGAAGCCTTGCTTGACGATACCCTAGACGGTTGACCCAGGCGGCAATGCCTTAACCCAATTTGGCTAGGCTTCAACCCATATACATACAACCAATTTTATTGGAGTATGATCATGTCGTTGTAGAGTAAGCAACCACAGGTGCTTGGAATGGTGAGACACATGCAACCTTCATCCAGTTTCTCCATGGCTCAGCTTGATGAACAGCACTTGTGCTGGCAACACTTATACATGAGGCAACACTCTATACAGGAGGCAAGACTTCAAACTCTACCAACGCAGAAAGGCGTCCAGCCCCACACTCGGCCATTACCCATGGCATCTCATGAGGTTACATTGACCTATATACATACGGCCATTCATGCGGCCAATTCAATTTGCTTCGAAGCGACGCTTGTGCTTACAATCGGAGGCCGTCTCATGATAAGGCTGGTTGTTTCACATACTCAGCTTTAAAGACTTATGATAATGCCATGAGGGGTTGGTTGCTCATTGATCATTGTACCCACAACCGGTTTCCATGGTGTAGCAAGAGTATCACCCAACCGGTCATCTCATGGCTCAAACCTCGTACATATAGCCGACTTTTTTTTTTACATTGATTAAAATAATAATAATAATAATAATAATAATAATAATAATAATGAACAACACTTGCTACAATCACAAGGCTTGTTACAATCATGAGGCTTTGCTCATGAGGATGCCTCTTGTTACAATCACAAGGCTTTGCTTAATAGCTACGCACCACAGCCGGCTTCAATGGTGTACCAAAAGTATCACCCAACCGGGCAGATCATGGCTTAAACCACATACATACAGGCGGCTTAGCAAGGATGTACCCACAACCGGCGTCAATGTCGTAATGCATACATGCACCATTCATCCGGCGATCTCAAGGCTTATCTCGCATATATACATCTAGTCCTTTTTTCTTTTTTTTTTCTTTTTTTTTTCTTAATGATTTGATCAATTATTATTTTAATCAAATCATTATATCAATCATAATGATGATTTGATAAATCATTATTATAATCAAATAATTATATCAATCATAATAATGATTTGATAAATCATTATTTTAATCAAATCATTATTTTAATAACAATAATGACTCTCATGATTATGCTAATACTTCAGCATGCTTGCTGGGAATTGTAATAACGAAACTGCTCATGCATATACAACCGTTGACCCATGGCTTCAATCATGTGCGCAACCAGTTATAATGGAGTAGCCTATGCGGATGCCGTGTTGCTAGCTGGGCATGGCCTTTGAGATGTATACCCACAGCCGGATACGGGGCTTGAGCTGGTGGAACGCTTGGCTTGCTAGAGCTGATCATGGCATTGTTATATACACCCACAGCCGGAGGAGGCGGCTGGCTGCCTGGCTGCCTGGCTGGAATTAATCAAATTACCGCCTGGCCAGCTGCTGGGCTTGCTAGGAGCATCACGTTGCTCGTACTCAAAGCCGGCTGCTGCCTGGTCAGGGGTTGGTTGCTCGAAATGCTGGTTGAACCTCGCAACAACCGCAAAGAGCAGTTGCAGCTGCTGTACATACAACCGGCTAAATTCTGATGGCTTGACTTGCATACATGCAACCGGTAGTTGAAGGCTGCTCTTCCCATGCGAGGCAAGGCTAGTGCTTGCTAAATAAAGAGTTGTGAGATGTCTGCCCACTAACCCGTATACACACAGCCGTATTTTTGTGGTGGATGCTCACATAGGCGTCCAAGCTACCAAGGCCGCTTGCTTATAACACCGGTTGGTTGAGATGAGGGTCTTGTATTGTGGCGCTTGTGCTAATCAAGAGGCTCTTCTACGATTGCGGCATGAGATATCGATATTGCCATTTATGGGAATCAATGCGTGCTTTGACTTGTAAGCACCCAGCCGGTGAATGCCGCTTGTGAGCTAGTTAATGGCGTTTGAAGTTTGCACTCACATAGTCGGACGCTTGGTGGTTACCACGCTAGATGCAACTCATACTCATAGCCGCCTTTAAAGGCCACCTCCTTATGTGTCACAATGCCGACTGAGCCTATTGATAACAACATTGCAGGGGCGGTGATGCTCATACATGATAATGCCGGTTCTTTGCGTTCGAGATAACAAGTCAACCAGCTCATAGCTAACCTATATAATGCCACACACCCTTCTTTGCCGCCTAGGTGGGTCGGCTTTTATCTGAGCTTGCTTGGCAATAAAAGTTACAATGGACAACCATTCTCAGGTGGCTATGGAGATGACGTTCCAATTGCATGAAAGAGCAGCTTTCTACATTACACATAAGCAACATATATATGGATATGTTTGATAAGGAACACAATAATGCCGCATGCGTACCTTGTAATATGGAATTACTCTTCACAAGCTAGCTGTCAAGAGCTCAGGCATAGGGGACTATGGAAATAGCATTATGTGCCAACTCCCTAAATAATTTATAATAGTAGTACCACATGCTTTCTTTTTCCACCAAAATGTACATACATACAAAATGGCATAGCAGTTGGCGGCTTTTTTCTTTTTCTATAATTTATTTAATTTTTTTTTTTACAGACATAATAATGAGTTTCACCAACCATTATTTTAATATGATATCATTTTAATGAGTATTCTTAAACACTCACATCCGGCTTCCATGGTTTTGCTCGTCTCGGTCATCCGGACTAGTTACAGCTACTTCCATGTATACAGCCAGCTTTTCTTGTTGTGGCTGATCATGGTGGAGCTTATTTCATTAGTCGAATTGTAGTAGGAAGCGGCAGCAGCTACTGTACCCACAGTCGGGTTATAGGTGGCGAGTGCATGGTGAGAGCTGGCCAAGGCATGAAAACGGGTGCTGGCAGCCGGAATGATGAAACCTATGCTGGCACTCCACACACATGCGGCAGTCTCCACGCATATGCCGGCTGTATATGCAGGAATGGGGCTGGTGGTTGCTTTTATGATTGCCGCCTGACTTATGCCTCTGCAAGTAAAACAGCCAGCCTTAATTTGTAATGCCGCATGGGTACTTAGCTGATAACGCTGAAACAAGCACTCATGGCTGGTTTCAATGGTGCAACGTGTGCCACCCAACCGGTGCCCACTAAGTGCCGCCCCTACACACAGCCGGTGAATGCCGGTTGTGGGATTAGAGCTGGCCAAACGCTTAGTCTTGCTTGGAGCATCATGTTGCTCCCACTCAAAGCTGGCTGCTCTCATACTCATACCAACCGGACTTCTTCGCAAGTTGCACAGCTGGGGTGTATTCACTATGCTCATAAACAGCCGGTTTAAATGGCACGACTCATACGTGCTAATGACGGCTGACCCCTTTGCTAGTAAGAGTTCAAAAACACATTCATGGTCGATATACACAGCCGGGGGTAGTGCCTAGCACCGGCTGTTTGCTTATGCCGTCTGAACCTTGCGACAACCAAAAAGAGCAGTTGCAGCTGCTGCACATACAACCGGCAAACACCCGCTTGACCCCATGGATAAGAGCATAGCGTAGCAGCAACTCTAACACTCACAGTCGTGCTTCTTCGTGCCGGGTGTGTTAAGTGGGGTTGTTCATGCATGGCTACAATTCGCTACTCATGTAATGTGTATAAATATATACATGGTGGTTCCAACATTGTATAAATATATACATAGTGGGAGTTAGGCGGCCTAACTCTTGCAATAAATTTTTTTATTTTTTTTTAAACATAATAATGATATGATAGCAAGAATAGATTACAAGCTTGTCGGTTGACCCTTGACAGTTGGTCATATACCGCTTGTAGCACTTGAAACTCGACCTTATGACGCCTCATGTACTAGACAGTCGGCCTCACGATGCCTGTGGTACTTGGCCACCTAGCTGGATGCTCAGAGGCTGATACCATGCCGGTTGTAGGTGCTTGAGGTAACAAGCCCTTAGCTCTTGCATTCAACGCGCATGCGCCCATGTTGACTGGGTTGTTTAGTGGCTGGATGTCGTATGTACCCATTGGATGTCATGCTAGTTCCATGTTGATTATCCAACACATGCACAACCGGATAAGTGGTTAGAGCAGGGCTGCTTATGATGCCGCCTGTATAGGCATGGGACAAGTATGACCTCATGGTGCCTGTAGCACTAGACCTTTGGCCTCATGGTGCCTGCTGTTCTTGACAGTTGGCTTGATGACGCCTGCATTATTCAGCGGTCTAGCGCTTTCACACCAGAAGGTTATTTCTTTGAGAACACAGAAGGTTGTTCCCCAAGGCTTTTGCAGACGGAGCTGCTAATCCTAATGGACATTTTTGCCGCCTGACCCCTAAAAAGGGGCTGGATGCATATATGACTGTCCACGCAGCATGTATGGCTGCTGGAGCACATCCTATGCCGAATGGATTATCTGAGGGCCAGAAGGGACGGCCAAGCCGCCTGACAAACCCCCTCGACTTGCTTGTGAATGCCTCATTGAGGTATTCTAGAAGCTGTCTGGGTAGATCGACGTTTAAGCCGGCTTAAACATTTATGATAGGGAGGAGGCACTTGGTCTTTAACCTCAACCGTAGACCGCCTCCTATCAGCAGGCGGTACAGACTGTTGCGAAGCCATCTTAGTGGTACTCTCCCCACAGACGGCGCCAATGTTTCGGGGTTTTTTTATGTGTCCTGCGGGAGAGTTACAACACCGATACTGACCTCCGGCTGCCTGTACCTGCAAAACAACGGAGACTCTCGAAGGAGTTCCGCCTCCGACGATCAAGTTAGAACGTGTATGAGGAGTATATTGCGGAATGCAGATACTTATCTGATTTAGAGAGAATTCTGCAATGAGGTCTTTGTGTGGATTGAATGTGTATTCAAGTACGAGTCTAGGGCCGAGGAAGAAAAGAGAAAATTGATCTCAGACAATGAGGCCAACTGTGTCACTCGAATGAAGATGGTCTGGAAGGTTTTGTTTCCTCAAGACGACTACTCTATTTGGGAGTATCGCTTTGATGAGGCCACCGATGCGCTTAATGAACAGCAGCTATAGCAGGAAATGGAGGACGCGTCCGGGAATTTGGATGTGGCTGAGAATGAGGGACTCGAGCATCATGAGAAGCATTCGGCTAATGCAGATGGACAGTCGGATGGTAATGAAGAGGAGCCCTCCCCTCAAGCAGATTAAGCTTGTATTTCTTTGGCTAGATTCGCTGATAATTACTTTTCGGCCTGCGTGCCAAGTATTGATGTATCTTTACCGGCCTTAGAGTCGGGTTTTATCAACAATTTTCTCTCTTCACCGATTGTAATATCGGTTAACACTTTCTTTTGACCGATCATGAGGTCGGTTTTTTAATATGAATATGAATCAGCCAAACATTAGGTCGGTTTTATTTCTGCGAAAATTTTTTGTTCTTGAATTTTTGCTATGCGGGAATTGTACTATGTACATAGCCTTTTTGTTCTATTATTCCGTATGTTCTTGCCCTTGGACGACTGTGCACTTGGTTTCAAATTGTGGGTTATTTGACTTAGAAATTTCGATACTTAAAAGAGTATGACTGATTTCTAAGTTAATCAATCACTATGGTGATTGCCCCAAACCAAGCGGTTAGTCGTCCATCGAGCAGATGGGTAAGCTTTTAGTAGCAGGCGACCATTTTCCATATTCAGTCAACTTAGACGAATGGTTTTAGATGCTATGTTTTGGACTTAGCTTTCAACTCCAATAAGGGTCGGCTCTGCTTCGATTGAGCAGGCGGGCTATCCCATAGGGGAGTCTGTTTTTTGTGTTGTCTGTATAACCCCAGAGTAATAGTAGGCGCCTGATAGTGTTATTATCATTTTAATAATATTTTGATCCAAGCTAGAATAATGGTTGGATACCGCCTGTTATCACATAGGACATGCGGTTATTTGAGCCATTTAGGTTCCATAATAGATTTTTTAAGGCAAACAGCTACGACTAAGGCCTAAATAAGGCAGTCGGTTGAACCGTTTTTTATATGTTTTTATAGAGCAATGTACACCCAAATGGGAGATGCTTACTGTAAGCGAATTCACCCGGATGGGCGTCGCCGAGTGTCTTAGTCTTGTCAAAACAAACGGTTGGTTTAGATTTTGTCGCCTATACATTGCACAGGCGGTGTTCCCATAGGGAGACGTATCTGGTAATGTAATTGCAAAAAATAACAAATTGAAAATAAAAAGAATCTTTCATTAATAAGCCTTTCATTTACAAAAATTTACAAGACTTAGAAGTACGTAGTACTTTTTCAAGTTATCTACGTTCCAAGTTTTGGCTAGATGTCTGTCGTCTGGTGTCTCCAGACGGTAGGTGCGTTTACTCTCTTGTTGCAGGCTCTTGTCATTCTCAGACGGTAAATCTCATGGCTCAAGGCAGCATTGCCCCAACGTTCTCGGCTCATAAAGTTTAATGGGTAAAATGACTTCAGCACCATACACCATGAGTTAGCTCTTCAGCCCATAGGCCGCCGACTCTTTCAATTTTCTTCTTAATGTCTTTTGAGATTAGCTTGTTAACGGCTTCAACCTGGCCGTTTGTTTGGGGTCGACAGACTAATGCAAAGCAGTGAGAAATCCCTTGGTCTCCCAACCAAATTGAGGTCCATTATCAAAGACCATAGATATAGGTACCCCGTATCGGGTGATAATGTTCTTCTAGACGAAAGAGATGACATCATTTGTGTTGATGCCTTTGACAGCCTCGGCCTCCACCCACTTGAGGAAGTAGTTAACAGCAACTAGTATATACCGTCGTCCGCCTGGCGCTGGTGTACACGGTCTCAAGATATCCATGCCCCATTTTGCGAATGGTACTTAGCTATGAATTGCCTTTAGATCAGTGGCTAGACGGTGAATGAGCTTGCCAACTCTTTGACACTTATCACACTTCTTCACCATTTCCATGGCGTCTGCTTCCAGATTCGGCTAGAAATATCCTTGCCGCCTGGCTCCTTTTGCTAGAGCTCTACCGCCTATGTGTGAGGCGCAAAAGCCCGAGTGTAAATCTTCCGGAATCTCATGCCCCCTTTCTAGGGTGATACAATTCTAAAGAGACAACATAAAGCCCTTTTTGATGAAGAGTTCTCCATTGCGAATCTCAAAGTTGGCCGCACGCTTTTTCATTGCAACCATTTCTGGATATGTATCCGGCAGAGTGTTATCTAACATATAGGCCCAAATGCCATCCATCTAGGTTAAACATCGGTTAAGTACTTCAATGGGATCTTCTTCAATACTTCTTTTTTCCATTACATCCTAAAAGACTGACCGAGGTGTATCGCAGGAGGCGGATGATGCCAATTTTGACAAAGCATCCGCCTGATTGTTTTCTGACCTAGGCACTTGACATAGGTGGAATTCGTCAAGTGTCCTAGCCTCTATACTGACCACCTACAAGTATTTGACCATAGCCGGATGGGTGGCTTCATAGTCACCATGGTATTGGCTAACGACCAACTGTGAATCAGAACAGGCATCAATTTTCTTTGCCCCTGTTGCCTTACACGTGCGTATGCCGGCTAGCAGGGCTTCATACCCTGTCTCGTGAATTGAGGCCTGGAACTTGAACCGTAGTGCATATTCATATTTGTCCCCTTCAAGAGACTGGCATATAATCCCTACAGCACAGCCGTTCATAGTAGCGCTCCCGTCTATGTACCTTTCCAAACCTGATTAAGATTTTCCAGTTCAACTGGCCTTGTCATTTCAACAATGAAGTCAGCGAACGCCTAACCCTTCACTGCCTTCCTTGGATCAAAAGTAATTTAAAGACTTTGCATTTCAATAGCCCATTTGAGCATTTGGCCGAATGATTCTAAGGTTGTCATTAGCCACATGAGGGGTTGATCTGTCTAGACTACCATCGGATGTGCCAAAAAGTATGGTTTCAACTTCTTGATTGCCATGAACAGGGCGAGAATGAATTTTTCAACCATAGAGTACCGGAGTTCTGCATTTCAAAGCACATGGCTAACAAAATAGACTAGGAGCTAATTGTCGTCTCTCTCAGCAAGGAGAACAGCGCTAAGAGCATGATCTGAGATGGCTAGGTACATATAGAGCGTCTCCTTAGGCAGAGGGCTAACAAGCCTTAGCAAGGAGTGCAGATTCTCTTTCAATTTTTTTAAGGCTGCCTTAGCATCATCTCCCAATTCAAACATGGTCTTCTTGCTGATTGCTTGGATGAAATAGAGGCACTTGTCACCTGACCGGCTGAGGAATCTCCCCAATGCCGCTAAGCAATCGGTTAACTTATGAACTTCCCTAATAGTGCGGGGTGACTTCATGTAAATGACCACCTGTTACTTCTCCGGGTTTGCCTCTATCCCCCTTTGATCAATAAAAATTCCGAGAAACTTCCCAGACTCAACACCAAAGACACACTTCTTGGGATTAAGCATGACCTTGTGTCACCTGAGTGTGGAGAAGTTTTCTTGGAGGTTAGGAAGATGATCCGTCTGTAACTTGGATTTGACTATCATATCATTAATGTACGCCTCTACATTTATTTCGATTTGAATAATAAAGACCATATTAATCATTTGTTGGAAAGTAGCTGGCGCATTCTTCAAACCAAACGACGTCACAATATAACAGAATAACCCCTGATCAGTGACAAATGTCGTCTTTTCTTAATCTTTCTTCCAAAGGGGTATCTGATGAAAGCTAGAGTAGGAATCCATAATGAAAGGAATGGTGTCCTTCCAACAACTGTATTATTCCAATAGAGGGTTTAGAATTATTAGAAAGCTAATTCTTCAGTAAGGTCAAGTGATCACAATGCCTAGGTGGAGGCCGCTTCCGATCAGTAATATTAATGTGTAATTAATATTACAGCTTAATCTTGACTGAACCCTTTGGAACACACCCAATCGAGAAACCGATCCGAATCGACGAATCAATCCAAAGGATTAGACGAGTCATTAGAGTATTACGAACAAAGACGTCGGATATCGAGCTTAGAGCGTCAAGACCGAGTGTCGCAAGTCGAGTCAAATTTAGAATTCGACGGGACGAGAAATCAAGAAAGCGACAAGTTCGAGCTAAGCCGTAGCCTCGCATTTGCCTAGCAATGTGAGTGCTAGGCTAGCTCAAGATGCCATGCGCATCACTAGGCATACCCAAGCATGCTAGCAAGGTTGGTGCACAAGGCCGCAAGCATACTAGGAGCTAGCGCATGCTAGCGTGCTAGTGTGTTGAGCCACGCACCCAGCCACATCATCCCTAGATCATGCACAACACTAGTGAGCCATGCGTGCTGTGCTATGTCGATGTGCTCTAGTATAGCAGCCTCACGCATCGCAGCCTCTCGCACACAGCCACGCATCGCAGCATCGCCTAGCATCGCAACGTGCTATGTGCTGTGGTTGTGCATGCTTGCGTGCTAGGCATCGCAGCATGCTATGTGCTAAGGCTAAGCGTGCTTGTGTGCTGGGCAGCGCCTAGCACAAGTAGCAGCTGCCAGGCAGCGCCTAGCATACGCCACACAGTAGTAGCAGCCCGCATTGCATGCGTGGCTTGCTGGCTGCATGCATGCGTATACGGGCTAGCTAGCCAGCCTAGCCAAGGTGCCAGGCACCAGCTAGGCAGCCTTGGCAGCCAAGGCAGGCTGGCTTCCAGCTATGCTTGGGCTGCTCTTGAGTTTTGGTGGGGACCGATGCTTGGTGGCCTTGCTTGGGGAGCAAGGGGTTTTTTGGTCCCCCCCTTAATGGTCCTCACCTACCTTTGCTCACCCTTTGCCACTTGTAGCTTGTTGATTGAATTGCATTTTAATTTGTTTTTGATTAAAATAAAATAGAGGAAAATGCAAATCTCCCACATTGATGGAAGAATAGAGATCAAGTCTCTATTCCCTATAAATACCCAAGTTTTGGGTTTTGGGAAGAACACTTGAGTTGAACTCAATAAGGCATCTCCTTATAGGTGAGAAAACCTTTAAGTTCGTAATACTCTAGTCTTTTCATGGTCTAGCCCCGACTAACCTTCGGGGTAGAGGTCGTTCGGGTCGGGTCTCGAGGGTGGACTCTGTCAGAGGCTCTCGTGCTTGCGGAGCTAAGGCTTTGAAGTCCGAGCTCTATAGGAGCGAAGCACGCGTCGAGGGTAAGAATGTATTTTCTCTTACTATCTCTTATGTTGTTAATTATGCGATTAAATATTTCATTGCTTTAATTAGTGAGCAGGTCTTGGTCGGGTTTCCCTTCCGCGTAGCGTTGGACGCTACGAAACCCAATAGCGGTATCGGAGACGCGCTCATTTTAATTATTGTAACTAATAATTAGTTGAGTTGATTTAAAATGGATTTTAATTCGGGTTTTGTTTTCTAATTAGATTAGAAGCTCGTTTTAATTAGTTTTAATCTCGTATTTTACTAATTTTGGCCAACGAACCCAAATTTCGACTCAAAAATAGTGATTTTTGGGTGGAATCGATGTTCTAAATCGTATTTGACCCTTTATGAGGATTGTCCAAAAGCCAAAATCCACCCAAAAACATGTTTTTTGAGGGGTTTTTCGTTTTTGACAAAATGTTTTAAATCTTTAAACCTCGATTAATTATGGCATGTTAAAGGTAGATTAAATGTATGGTTGCATCACTAATCTACTGCAATTATAAACCTTAAAAAGCATGTTTATGAAGTCATAATTGGTGCTTAATTTGGTGAGTTCATTTTTCACAAAAACTTGAAATTTTCACATTTTTGCAAATAAATTGCTTCAAGTGTGAATGTTTATGGTGAATTTGTAATTTTGAAGTCCCTAATATTTTAAAGATCTAATCTTTAATTGTTTATTTGGTTGGAACTTTGATTGCTAAATTCCATGTTGAACTAATTTTTGGATTTAATCATTTTTGAGTTGCTTAAAGTTCTAAAAATTCAAAACTTGTTGTTGAAATTTAATTAATCTTCACATTGGAAGATGTAAATTTTCAATTATACACAAGTTCTTGTTGGAAATTTTTCATTGGATGAAAGGGTTTATTTTTCCAACCCCTCTAATTTTCTCAAATCTCATTATTAATTTATATTTGGTTAAATTAATTCTGAGTGTAGCCCTTCAATTTTGTAGCATCAAGATAAACCTAAATTGATTTAAAGAATGGTTGTTGAATAATTTAGGCTTGTGCACTACTAAAATTTAATTTAATTAAGTTGGACTTGTTTTATTTTCATTTTGCTCTAAATTGGTTTTAAAATAAATTTAGAATTAACACACATAAATTGGGAATTAAAATCCCGAGGTAAGTGCACACAAAACGAGGCAAAATCGCCCAAGCCACGCCCTTAAGCTAGCTGGGCTGCTCAAGCAGCCCACATGTAGCTGCCAAGGTGCGTGATGGGCTGCCTTGCCTCGTTGGTGCGCTAGTGTGTGTGCAAGTGTGTGGTGCATGGTGCTACGATGTATATGAAAGGTCGCGCTTGGTGCTATGGCTGTGTAAGAAGATGTGTGTGGTGTGTGATGCAGCAAGGCAGCGAGCCCCAACTAGCCCAGCACACGCTGCCAGCACCAGCATGCACGCAAGCATGTGAAGCTTGCTGCGATGCGTGTGGTGCCAGCAAGCATGGCGCGCTCTGCTAGGTAGGCAGGCTAGCAAGCTCAGCCACAACACCTAGGGGCTGCTAGGCAGCCATGGTGCGCAGCCCAGCACCCTAGGCAAGCAGCCACGACCTTAGTGCCTAGCAAGCCTGACCCCGTGGCTTTGATGCTAGGCGCTTGGGGTATGTTATGGGCTATTGTTTTGCGTAATTGGGGCCATTTTAATTATTTATTTATTTTAACGAGGCTAGGCCTCGGTTCTTCCGGCTCTTGCAAAATTAATTTTGAAAAAATTTGGATTAACCGGCTTAATTAATTGGTTAATTAAGTTGGATGCGGAATTTAGTGGGACCTTCGTTAATTGCATTAACTAATTGTGTTTTAATCACATAAAATATTTAACAACTTTGACTAGTTTTAATTAGGCGCGTTAATTGGATTAACCACCTAAGTTAGTTACTAGTTTGCGCGTGTTATGCATTGTTACTTGTAAATGCATGGGCCATTCACATATAGTGAATGGATGAATGGAATATATATTGCTTCACAGGTTTTGTGAAAATGGCAACTAGTGGGGCCCGACTAGGATAGTAAATACGGACTGCGATGCGTTATGTATTTTTGTAAATTTAAATACGGTATGCGTAACGTTGCGTATTTTTTTACCTTAATATTTAGATTATTTCACTAGCAGAAAAACTTAAATGCGCACCTGTTTTTAAAAACCGGTGCGAAAAAAAATAGGCTGGATTGTGGGAAAGAGTTTTCGCACCGGTTCTAATCAAACCGGTGCGAAAAATGGGTAATTCGCACCGGTTCCAAAAAACCGGTGCGAAAGATGTTGTAAAATAAAAAATAAAAAAAACATCGGTTATACCCCAAACCATCACAACCCTACCACTCCCCTCTCACCTCACTTCTGCACACCCACACACCCTTCGCCCCCTCTTTTCACTCTCTCTCTCCTTAGGAAATTGCAGCAGCACTCACCTTCAACAATGTCGCACTTCGGCAGAGCTGGTCCTCCTGACATTCGCTACACCTACTCTCTCCTCGTCCTCAACATCACCTTCCGCATTTCCCCCTTTTCTCTCTCCTCCTCCATTTTTGTTCCTGCTTAATTTCTCAATTTAATCGATTAATTCTTGATTTTTTTTTGACAGGTACTACAGCGGATGATTTGTACACTTTGTTCGATAGGTATGGCAAGGTTGTCGATGTCTTCATCCCTCGTGACCGCAGGTTTGTTAGGGTTTTCTCTTAAATCTCTCCTTTTTTTTTCTAGGGTTTATGGGAATTTTGTAGATTATTGATTTTTTGTCGATTGATTTGATTTTAGAACTGGTGAATCTCGTGGGTTTGCTTTTGTTCGATACAAGTATCAAGATTGATTCCTAGTTTTTTCTTTTAATTTGATTAAATATACTCCTCTTTTAAGATCAAATTGATTCCTAGTTTTTTTTTTTTTTTTCCTCATTTCTGGGTTTTATGAAGGTCATAGTAATTAAGTTTATGGACATTTTAGGTGTCTAAACTATTGTATCAGTAATTGGATTCATTTATGTTTGATTCCATGTGTTGCATGCTATTTTTCCAGTGATTGGCCATTGAGGTTGCTTACTAGGTTCATAGAATGCATGGCCTTAACTACATTATGTTTATGTGAGGTCATTGAAGTGTGTAGGGCATCAAGTTTGTATTTTTGATATTGGGCTTTATTGAGCATTAGAGTAGTTCTAATCTGTTCTATCATTATTAGGTTCATCTTCATTTGATTCCATGAGTTGCATGTTATTTTACAGTTTGGGTTAAAGAGGTTGCTTAGGTTCTTCCGTTCATGAAATGCGTGGCACATCTTTAGAATCCTCAGCACAGCTGACGTACCTTGGGAGTTTACATGTGAGGGCATTGAAGTGTACAAGGCATCAATGGAATTGTATTGTAAATTGAGTTTGGGCTATGAGATCATTGAGATGACCTATGCTGGGTGACTGAATTTTAAAGAACTTGTTTGCTTGGACAAATGGGGTTTTTCGTTCTTTCACTTGTTGTTGGATTTAATTTTGGTTTTGTTCTTATAACAATCCAGTAATTGGATGTTCCCAACCATATTCTGATTGTCAATGTGAATAGATAATTTTTAATTTTTTGGAGTTGTTTTTTTATAAAAAAATTTATATTGTTGTCATTGTCTTTATGACGATCGTGGTATGCACGAGTTTGATTTATAATTTGAGAAAATGCAATATATCTAAAGTTTCAACAGAGTTAACGATTGGCTTGGTCTTTCCAGATTGTTAGCAACTTAACTTTTAAGTTGTCAAACATGGTTAGCAACTTAAGTTTGGAGGATGGAATGATGATATTGGATGAGGCATTTTCGAGAACAAGGAAGATTATGGAAGGACATTCTAATAGCGTTGGTAGGACAACTCTTCTTGCTTTTATTAATGACTTATTAGTCTGGGCATTATTGCATGTCTGTAAACTCCTGTTCTGTCAATTTTAGACTAATCAGGATCGCATGGGCTTTTGCATGATTCATGTGCTGATTATCTATAATTCTATATTATTCAATTGTGGGGTTTTTGTTAAATTTCAGGTGCAATGGTGCCTAAATCAGGAATATGTAAGATCTAGCCAATTTCTCAACCCAACTTTAAGAGATAAGCTTCTGCAGGTGCGTTTGTGTCTTAAGTATGTTCCTACTTTTGTAGCAAAATCGATTTAGATGAATTGAGAAATTACTTTGATCCCCGTATATATGTTAAGTTATATAATTTTACTTTGATGTGACTCAATTGAGGAATTACTTTGGTATTTACTAATGAGGTTTTTGTTGATGCTAAATTTTCGCTGTGGTCATTTTCTTGAAGGTGGTCAAGTCTTGCTTAGTCGATCAGGTTTGTACAAAGTTTGCTGAGAAGCAAAGGGCTGAAAACCATGGCAAGTTAGCAGATTATCAGGTATGTAAAAATATAACCAACAGAGGGATCTCTAAAAGTGAAAAGTTATAAACAATGATGACCTCAGTGTAAATTGTTTCTAAAGCATAAGGACTTTATTGAGTTGATTTGTGGGTTGGATATAATTTCTGTTGAAATTGAAAGATACATATAGATACAGAGTTATAGAAAGCTAGCATTTTTTCATCCAGTACATTTTTTGTAATTTCAAGCTAACAACTGCAATGTACTAGTTTTGGAACATAACTATTTTCTGAAAAAAAAAACTTACCATAACTGTCCTAACGATAATTTTTGTATGGAAAGCTTTCAAAGAAGTCTGAGCGACACTCAACAATGTTATTGTATATACTGTGGTAGGGATTAGTTTTGGCTTATATGAATCATTTTGTAACTCTTTACTTTCTGATATTTTCCATAAGTCAGAAATCAAACACATATTACTGATATGGAACAACTATAGTTTTATGCTTGCCATTGATTGTCTTTTAATTATTTCTTTTCTAGTTTGCTAACGTAATTTTGTATTCAGCTCATTCCTAGTAGATATCAGCCTTCTGTCATTGGGGAGGTAGATATATGTGACTGTTATGCTAAATTGAAAGCAAGTAGTTTTCGCGATAAAATATTTTATTTTACAATTAATACTACTTTACCTGAGGTACATATATCAGATATATGGACCGTAGGCGACTAGGAGTCCAATGATCTAATCTATTCCCAATATCTAAATAGGATTCTAGGTTGATCCTTCATGATTCTATTATCAGACCTGATTTATTAATTATTATGATGGCTGATTTTGTAGGATCTGCTGTCTAAATGTGCTGATCTCAATCTTGGGGATCCTGGTTCGGATCAAAACTGAAATATGGTGCAACAGCCTTGATGTTAGTCGGAAGTGTTGCTGGCCTCTAATAGTGGTTGCTGGTCCTGCTTGTGGACATCTATTCTAAGCAGGTTTGTTCAAATGCAAATGTGTTAATTTGATCTCTGATGCAAATGTGCTGGGTGGTGTTACTTGAGATTTATTTTTCTTTGCAAGGTGATGCTGACAGTCCCCTCTACAGACTTTGGCAGAAGTAGGCTCAAAGTGGTCAGGCAGTAGGGATTTTACAAAAGCACAGTGAGTTTTCATCAAGAAGGATTTTGGACACCAGAGTTAGTTGAGGCTGGGGCTACAAGATATGGGTTGTTGCTTGTGCATTAACTGGGGCTTATAAATGTAGTACTATAGTGATCCATTATTTGTAGTTTGAGCTATTCTTAGACACCAAGTTGTAGCTGCTCCAATCTCTCTTCTACGGTAATATTAGTAGATTAAGTGTTGATTTTTTAATTCTTTCTCCATTTCTCTGTTATTTTAGTTTTTTTAAGTGTAATATTACAAGTTATTGAAGAAAATATATGTGTTTTATGTATATTATGATTATATATAAGTATTTGGTACAATTTAAGTGAAAAAAATGCAAAACAAAAAAAATAAAAAAAAAATTTTTATTTTTTTGGGCATTTTTGGCACCGGTTTTGAACAGAACCGATTCTAAAGGTTTTTTGTAAAAATTTTTTGCCACTTTTCGCACCGGTTTAAAGCAAGAACCGGTGCTAAAAGTGTGGTTTTTCGCACCGGTTCTCACCCAAAACCGATGCGAAATGTTTGGGGTTTTAGCACCCCCAAATCATGACCGGTTCAAAACCGGTGCTAAGTGGGGGTTTTGAACCGGTGCGGATTACGTGTTTTCGCCTAGTGTTCCTTGTCGTAGTAGCTAGTAGATGCTTAGTTGGCGGAGATGTCCCGAAGACGGCGTTTCTAAGAAGGCAATCCAAAGAAGTTGCATCGGAGACCCTTGAAGATTTGAAGACTAAAGGGGTCATGCTAGTTGCCAAATGCATCTTCTACTTATGTCTTATATATAATTGTGTTTTTATATGATTGAATGGTATGATAGATGAAAGGAATAATGTCCTTCTAACAAGTGTATTCTTCCGATAGAGGGTTCAGAATTATTACAGAGTTAATTTTTCAGTAAGGTGAAGTGATCGGAATGCCTAGGTGGAGGCCGCTTTCGATCAGTAATATCGAGGTACAATTGATATTGCAGCTTAATCTTAACTGAACCCTTCGGGTTGACCTCAATCGAATCATCGATCCGAGATGACGAATTAATCCGAAAGGATTTAATAAGTCGACAGAGTTTTACGAATACAGACGTCGGATATCGAGCCTAGGGCGTCGAGACCGAGCGTCGCAAAATCACAAAGCGACAAGTATGAACATAGCCCTAGCACCACACTGGCCTAGCCATGTGGATGCTAGGCTAGTTCGAGCTAACATGCACCTAGCATGGCTAGGCGCAAGCCTAAGCACACTAGGTGTGCTAGGCATACCATCGCAGCTCATCACAGCCCATCGCAGCCCATACAGCATCGCTAGATGCACCATGCGTGCCCTAGGGTGGCTGGGCACCATCGCAACCCAAGCAACATCTCTAGGCGCACCATGCGTGCCCTAGGATGGCTGGGTGCCGTCGCAGCCCTAGCACAATGCTGGGCGCACATGGCAGGACCACACGCACCAAGCACAACTAGTGCTAGGCACTGGCGCATGCGTGGTGCGTGGTGCATGGACGAGGCTGATGCATGCATAGTGAGTGGTGCATGGCCGAGGCTGGTGCGTGTGGCTGTGCGAGTGTGTGCGAGGAAGAGCTAGCAAGCAGCGTCAAGCCCGGCATGCGTGGCTCGCCAGCAACACGCATGCTAGGCATTGCGAGCATGGGGCTGGATGCGTGGGTGCGCGTAGTGTGTGAGTGTGCGAGGCAGTGCGTGGGAGTGCTAGGGCCAGCACCAGCACGCACCAGTGCATAGCACCAACACACACCAGCGCATGGAACTAGCACGCACCAGCGCCAGCACACAGCACCAGCATAGCCCAACACCAGCACGCACTGGCTGGCTGGGGTGCTGGGCTGCAAGGCAGTGCTAGCTGGCAGCCCTAGCTGGTGCGGTAGCTGGCAGCCAGCTAGCCCTCCTTAACCCGGTTTTGTGCATGGATGTGGGGACCAAATCAAGGACTTGGGGAGCAAGGCAAATGGTCCCCCCCCCTCCTAGCCTTGGCAATCACTCAAGCATGTGATTGTGCCACTTGTCGCAATGTGATTAAGTTGATTATTTATTTAATTTAGAATTAAATAAATTGTTGATTTTACCAACTCTCCCACATTGATGGGAGATTGGAAATCAAGGGTGCATTTCCCTATAAATATCAAAGGCATGGTATTGGGAAATACACAACCTTGAGTGGAATTAAAAAGACAACTCTTATAATTAGAGTAAACCTTTGATTCGTAAAACTCATAGTTTTGTTTTTTCCGGGTCTTGACTAACCTTCAAGACTTAGGACGCTCGGCTCGGGTCGAGGGTATGATCCGTCGGAGATCTCGTAGTTTCGGGATTTTAAAGTAAGAGCTCTTCGGGAGCGAAGCACGCAACAAAGGTATAATTCTTGTTCTTAATCTTGTTTGATTAAGTTTATTATGCTTTTTAATTGCTTTAATTAAGGGGCGGGTCTTGGGGGTTTCCTTCCGCGTAGTGTCGGGTCACTACGAAACCCTACAATAGATGCATGTTTAGGATTTCAAATGTTGTGATGATTAATTAAGTTCACTTAAATCAACCAACATGAAAACCCTAGGTCCCTATAATATTGAGCCAAATTTGCCATTCCAAGAACGACACTTACCGGACTAATGCGCGTGGGGATGGGCTATGCCAAAGCGAGGCATCACCGCTTCCCTAGGAACGTAAGGTATACTAGGTATACAAGTGATCTTGGTTAAGCTCAACGATATCAGTAAGGAGTCCTTAGATGTCGTGGCAATGGAGATAAAATGTCATGAAAGCATTAGATGCGACATTTTATCGAACCAAGAGTAGCTTAGAGCTATTAGG
Source organism: Chenopodium quinoa (assembly GCF_001683475.1). Classification (NCBI taxonomy): domain Eukaryota; kingdom Viridiplantae; phylum Streptophyta; class Magnoliopsida; order Caryophyllales; family Amaranthaceae; genus Chenopodium; species Chenopodium quinoa. The sequence continues at coordinate 1,895,744 of NW_018742309.1, read as the reverse complement.
AATTGGATTGCTTATCCTAAAATATTAAGTGTTAAGGCAAGCCAAAGCAAGCTTAATAACTTTCTGATTTTTGTGATCTTGGAATTGCTTTATTCTTGCCTAAAAGGGGCAAATTTTAATGCGTGGATAAGACGCGTAATAAGATTGAAAGTGTGCATGTATGCTTTGAATTTCAAACTTATTATGTTATGGAATTGATAAATGGTTATACTTTGCACTTATATTTGTAGAATTCTATATCAAATTATATTGTTTTCAATGATTGGTAAAGGAAATCTTTTGAGAATGGTTCTCAAAGAATGGAAAGGCATTTCTAAAATACAACCTCTCATAATTGACTTTTAGGATGGTTGGATACTATGTATTCAAAATACTGGGTAGTTTTGATTAACATGAAATATTGAGTTGGATAACTCAAATTGTCAATCGTTGACAACCAACGTATCTTTTGCTTAATTGAAGGAAAAGATGGAACTTTATTTCCGGCGCATAAGATGCTTAATTATGCCTAACAAAGTGTAAAATTCAAGGCACTTAAAGAAATGGTTCTTAAAGTTATGAGATGGTGTATGATAAAAAATATAGGAAACAAGGAACAAAGGAAAGGAATAAAATTCCTTTTCTACCCATGAGTTCATGTTATTATGATCAACTTAGCAATTCGTTATCTTCATAAGTGTTGGATACTGCTTGAGTGTTCCACTTTGAAAGTTACCTAAAACCATTGAAGACAAGCTAAGTTATTGACTTACAAGCTTAGAATGAAAGCAAGTAATGCTACATCAGTTGTAAGGTCATTTGTTTTTTTTAAATTCCTTTTGAGCCAAGGCTGGAACGAATAATGGTTATTGTGTTCCATAATCAGCAAACTATCTGTCTACACACGGAAAGACTCACATTAAATAAAAGAGCAATAGTTGCGGGTTTTATTTGAATGGCATGGTTGTCTAAGCCATGAGTTAAGAATGCTAGATTATAAAGAAACATTTCTCTAACATGAAAACTCACAAGGTTCAAGTCATGGACATGATTTGTATTCCAAACATCTTTAGCAAGGTCACATCGACAAGAATATACTCAAGACTCTATTAGATAGACTCTTGATAGTTGATCGATTCGGAATCGTTCTAAGACAAGCAAGTCTCACTTGTTGAAATCGACAAAGAAAGGAGCTATTGTGCTTGGCACAGACAATTGACTCCAAAAGCTAAAGAGGATTCCATTACTTCATCGTCTCACAAGAATTTGAATGAATGTGGCTACATTCATCAAATGGGAACAATCTGGACCTTAAGTAACTCAAATGTTCAGTGAAGTATAGAATCGACTTGGCAAGATATCATAACGTCTAGATTAGATCGAGCGATATTTGCTTGAGCCAAGTGTGATCATATCAAACTTATGAAATTGAAATTTCATAATGAGCTCCATAAAGAGCATAGTGTGTCTTGACGGAGACCTTGATGCCATTCGGAAATGACTCGAATAATGATGGATCACATCCTTTCGTATAAAGTTCTTAAAGATTTGCACAAGTGACCAGTGTTACACTAAACAAAAGTGTCTAAGCTAAGAAAGGACACCATATTTAGTTATGGATAAAAATAATTTCTAGCGTCTTTTCAAGTATATTTCTAGGGCTCTTAGCTCAGTGGGAGTTCTTTGGCTCAGTGGGATCTAAGTGGCTCAATAAGGGCTAAGGTAGCTCGAGAAGGAGGTAACTGTTTGTTTCACAACAAACTTTTACCCAAAGACAATATACATGTCTCTTTGTAAGTATTCAAGTGAGACTACGGGCATTACTTCCACAACCTAATTGAGAACATAGTATTTGTTGCTCTAAGTGGTGTCTTTCTGGAAAGTAACCATTTCCAAAACTACAAGAGGGAGGAAAATGAACTCGATGACCATCAAGATTAGCAACAAACTAGAATTGAGAATCTGAAGACTTTAGAAGGGCTTCATGAGAATGATTGATCAAGAATACTCAAAGGACTTTACAAGTGCCTTAAATGAGAATTCAATACTCACAAAACTTTAGAAGTGGTGGATAATAAAAGGGCTTTAAATGCACCTTGAAACTCAGTGTTTGATGCAATTACCCTGTATAGGTATAGAATTCACCAAAGGCTTGGATTGAATCCTATAAATTTCTATTAAGTTAGAAATAAACCTAAGATTTACAAGCATACTATTCACCATTGGATGGTAAGGGAATATTGTCTTGTAAATTAGCTACGACAAATCCAAATTCCGAATAATGGTTAGAGGCCATAAAATCCGAAATAGACTCCATGTTTGTAAATCATGTTTGGAACTTGATTCATTTGCATGAAGGGTGAAAGACCCATCAATAGCAAATAAGTTTTCAAGGAGAAAACTGACAAATGTGGAAATGCATAAGCATAAAAAGCTAGATTGGTTGAAAAGGATACAATAAATTCACGGCGTTGATTTTAATAAAAATCTATTCACCAATCGGCAGGCTTAAGTCTTTTCGTGATTATTCTAGCAAAATTGCACATATAAAATATGGCAAAATAGATAGCAAAAGCGCCTTCCTAAAATTGGACTTTGGAAGTGACTGTGGAAATAGCCTAAGGGTTTTGTAATTCTCGATAATGATAGATTTTAAAGCAAGCTCAAGAAATTCATTGTGGGATTAAGTGAAGCATTGCATGTAGGAATTGGAACATGTATTCTCATAAAGTTAATAAAAGTTTTGTCTTATGGAGAATCATAGAAATTCTTATGAACAAGAAGTTTAGTGGGAGCAAGAGTCAATCTTGTATGGTCCAACAAGAAGTTTACGAACTCTATTGTGAAATGACTGTCAAATGCTAAATGCTTAGATTTGAAAGGATTTTGACAATGGACCAAGCAAAAGGCGATACGTAATACATAGTGGGAATTAAAATCTGTTGGATAGACTTAATGAAATGTTTAAACGGGTAGAGCCGTGTTAAACATGAAGGACTTTGAAAGGCTATCAACCCATATGTATAAAACTAAGTAGATGTTTGAAATAAGTATAAGCTAGGCTAATATTAAATCAAATAATAAAGACTCTAGGAGAGACTTTCAACCGTTTCATATAGCAAACAGTTTAGCAAGACTCGGTGAAACTGGATGAGCTAAAAGGTCACAAGAATGGAATAAATTGGGAGTAATTCTACAATTAAAACCATCATGTGTGCTATGATATGAAATCGTCACTCAAATTATATGCTTAAGCATGAGAAGTATCAAATACAAATCAATTTAAATCTAAGTAATGGATCGTTAGATTATGATCAAGAACATCCTAAGTACTTGGATAAGTAGAAGGGATGAGTTCTTGACGTATGGAAACAAATGTAATTTTAAAATTGATGTTGCAAGCAATCCTTAGCAAGGATTAGATCCTTAATAAGGAATTCGTTTATAAGCACGAGCTAGAATGCGTTGTGGCTTGAGAATGGTAACATGGACGCGCATCCATGTATAATGTGCGGAAATTTAAGGTAAATTTCCATAAGCACAAGTGATTAGGGTCTCCCAAATCATTGTGAGCCGTTTGGAATGAAATATGAGCAAAGCACCATCAGAATGTCTACTGAAATATATGTTGAGAATATTGTTGCCTGGAAGGCAATAATAAGAAAGTGTTCAATGGAAAGTTCGTTGTCGAACGTTGATTGTAGGTTGTCAAGTTGAAAGATCTCAAGTCATGAAAATGAGAAGGAGCCATCACTTGGACAATAAATCCTAAATCACATATGATCCATAACACTCTCAAAATTTTATCATATTATTATAAAAAATTTCGATAATGAAGATGCTAAGATTTGCAAAGTAATAATGGCTAAACCTATGCAATAAGTGAACGAAAACTTTCACCGAAATTGCATGAAAGAAATCTAGCATATTAAATATGGGTGAGATTTCTATAAATGTTTTGTGAAGAGTGTTACTCTTAAAACATTTGGTGAAAACCATTTATCATAATATGAAACGTTGAAAAGTTTCATGGTGGAATAGAATTTTACTAATAAAATTCCACAAACTATTTAATTGTGGTTTAGAATTAAATAATGAGTCCATTCGATTTCTGAGAATATTCAAAACAGGGTATCAAGACCATGTCTTGGATAAAGAAACACCTGTTAAGTGAACATTGAATATTACAATTGAAAACTATCCTTAATTAAGGTCATTTAAATGATGGACGATTAATGACCACTTGAGATTAGTGTGTAGTATGATTTATAGCACCGCTTCTTGTGCTACGAGGACATGATTGTCATAAATAATTTGCACAGGTATTGGTTTGGAACTATACCGGATCGACCTACGAGAATACTTTAAGAGATTTAAAATCGTCATAAGTATATTTCTCATTATAGCTATCGGAACCTTTTTCCTCGACCATGAGTATTGTAAGTTCTCTTGTTTGAGTACTAGTCCTCGTAGTAAGGGAAGCTCACAGTACAAGACTGGGAATGTCCCCCTATTATTAACAATAGGGAATATGTCTTTGTTGTTTACAAAGCCTCTCGAAGAGCGAGATTGTGAAAATATATGGTCGTGCTCAGATGGATTTAAGAAATTATTTACTTATTGACAGTCGAACTTGGAAATCAAGAAACACTTCTGGACGTAATATGGATGACGAATAATCTTACCTTATAGTTCATAAAGAGACATTAAGCGACATAGGAAAAAGGGCTATACACTAATTGCACACTTGTCCGGAAGGACAAGTGGGAGATTGAAAGGAATGGTGTCCTTCCAACAAGTGTATTATTCCGATAGAGGGTTAAGAATTATTAGAAAGCTAATTCTTCAATAAGGTCAAGTGGTCAAAATGCTTAGGTGGAGGCCGCTTCCAATCAGTAATATTAATGTGTAATTAATATTACAGCTTAATCTTGATTGAACCCTTCGGGTCACACCTAAGCGAGTAACCAATCCGAATCGACGAATCAATCCGAAGGATTAGACAAGTCATTAGAGTATTATGAACAAAGACTTCGGATATCGAGCTTAGAGCGTCGAGACCGAGCGTCGCAAGTCGAGTCGGATTTAAAATTCGACGCGACGAAAAATCAAGCAAGCATCAAATTCGAGCTGAGCCGTAACCTCGCATTTACCTAGCAATGCGAGTTCTAGGCTAGCTCAAGATTCCATGCGCATCACTAGGCATGCTAGCAAGGCTGGTGTACAAGGCCGCAAGCATACTAGCAACTAGCACATGCTAGAATGCTAGTGTGCTGAGCCACACACCCAGCCGCTACATCGCTATATCAAGCACAGCTATTGTGCGCTATGCATGATGTGCTATGGCGATGTGTGCTAGCATAGCAGCCTCACGCATCGCAGCCTCTCGCACACAGCCACGCATCGCAGTTAGGGGAGAGCATGGGACGGGTACCCGTTCCGATAACGTTATTGGTTCGGGTACCCGATAACCGTTAAGGCTAAAACCGATTCCCGAAACCGTTCCGATAAGGTTCGGGTACCCGTAAATTCGGATACCCGAAAATACGGGTACCCAAACCAAATATCCGAACCGAACCAATAAGCTGATTTTTTTTTTTGGGTCTTTTTATTTATTTAAAACCTGCTTTGCAATTCGTTTTTAGATGCTTTTTAGTTTTTACTAGTTTTTTTTTACTTCCTATTTTTTGAGCTATAACAATTGAACTTAAATACACAAATAACAAAAATAATTACAACTATCGTTGTCTTCCGCTTTGGCAGCCTACCGGTCCCTGTCCTTGAGGTTGCTGCCTCCTCACCTCTCCTACTTGGCTGCCTGAACTCCTCCTTGTACCCACCTGCTTAATAATATTTTTGTCCAAACTTCCACCTGTTTTTCTAGTATTAATTATTGTTATTAGTACTATGATTTTTTTTGTAACAAATAACAGCCTAATAGGCTGATATTTAAACCTGAATACACATATAACACAACACTCAACCCGATTACAAATGAACAAATACTTGATACAAACATACTGTTTCTTTAAAAAAAAGTCCATAGTTAACAATAATAAACCAATACATAACAAAAAAAAAGTCCATAGTTTATAGTTTTAAAACAAAAACAGTCCATAGTAATCATATTTCATAAAATACTCCAAGCCTTCAATGACTTCCGGCCTTCAATACAATCACCACCAACCTTCATGATTATAAGTTGCTGCCTCTAATCAATTAATCATCATAAAAAAAGAGAGAGTGTTCCTCACCAAGAGGTAACATTTGTTCAAAAAAAAAATTAAAAAAAAGTTAATGAATAATTAACAAGATAATGAGATTAAAAAAAAAAGAGAAAATATTTAAATGTTACCTGATTCAATTTTTTCCATATCTTCAAGTCTCTCCTCAAGTATAAGAGGACCTTGAGATGTACGTAACCAATCTTGTGCACAAATCAAGGCTTCAACCATCTTAGTTGAGAGTGAGCTGCGAAATGAATCAAGCACTCGACCACCGGTGCTAAAAGTTGATTCGGAAGCGACTGTTGATACGGGAATGGCAAGTACATCTCTAGCCATGAGAGCTATTGTTGGATACCTTTCACCATATTTTTTCCACCACCCCAAACAATCAATGCTTTTTCCGGCGGGATTAACTTCTCTATTATCTTCTAAATACTTGGCCAACTCATTTTTCCCTTGTACTCCAACACATGAACCCACCTACCTTTCAAACTCTAATTCCGCAACATCTACATCAGAATCCATATCTTCTACTTCCTCTGAAAAATCAGAAGTTTTAGGGAGAATAGACTCATTTGGAGGGTTTTCAGAAATATAAAGTTCATACATGTCATTCAGAGTTTGCATCACTTTATCACACAAGTACTTAGTTTTTCATAATCATATTGTTGATTAATTGCCCATTTAGTATATCCCATTTTCCGCCTAGGATCAAGAATGACAGCAATATACAACAAGAGATTCACATTATCAACACTTTCCCAATACTTGTCATGCTTTTTCTTCATTCCACTAGCCATTAAACTCACCCCCGCATCATTACTCAACATTTTTTTCTTGATTAACACACTAATCCCAACAAGTTCTTGTAAATACACATTAGAGGTGATATACAACGAGCCGGAAACTCGTAGAGTAGCATCATAGAATATTTTAAGTAAAGGAAGAAAAGAGGCAACACGATCCCAATCACTAGGTTCAGGCACCCCGCCTGACTTAAGTAACTCATACCTAAATTTACCACCATCTGAACATTCAAGCAAATCAAAAGCCCTACGATATGCCAAAGCACCTTCCAGCATTAAAAAAGTGGAATTCCACCTAGTATCCACATCTAAACAAAGAAAACGTTTTGACTCCAACTTTTCTTGTTTAACACAACTCATGAACTTTTGCAATCTAGCACCCGATGATCTTACATACCTAACATCACAACGAATTCTTTTTATTGACACATCACTTTCTTTCAATCCTTCTTTAACGGTTAAACTTAATATGTGAGCACAACATCTCATGTGTAAAAACCGACCACCCAAAACTAATGTCTTCCAACTTTCAAACCTTCTTTTCAAATATTGAATGCCAACATCATTTGAACTTGCATTATCTACAGTGACAGTCATTACTCTAGATATACCCCATTCAAGTAGACACTTTTGGACAGATTTACCAATTGTTTCACCAGAATGACCAGCAATTATACAAAAGTTAATTATTTTTTTATGCAATTTCCAATTTTGGTCAATAAAGTGAGCGGTTAAACACATGTAATTCATATTTTGGCAAGAAGTCCAAGTATCAGTGGTGATACTTATACGTGAAGTGCACTTACTAAAAAAACTTTTCAAACTTTTTTTCTCATCCAAATAAATCCTAAAACAATCTCTAGTCACTGTCCATCGAGAAGGAATAATGAAAAAGGGTTGCGTTACCTTCATAAAGTTGGGAAAACCTTCATGCTCCACCATTCTAAAAGACATTTCATCCATGATCACCATCTTTTCCAGAGCTTTCCTACTATCTTCTTGATTGAATTTCCACAGCTCAAGTCTACCTTTTTTTTTATCCACGAGATTCCCATCAAGAGTTTGTTGACTAAGGGACAATAGTTGTTGATTTTGATCAATGTTTGGGGGGTATTCCTTACACCGCTTTATGTGGTTCTTCATGCCGGAGGTACCTTGAAGTGATACACAACCAATGAATGTATGACAATAGATACATTCAGCCTTGTTTTCTCCATCCTTCTTTATAAAATGCTCCCAATGAGGAGAGCGCCTTTTTCTAGATTTTTTTGAAGTTTCACTTAAGGGGGCAACAGCATCAGCAGGTTCAGAAGGTTGGTTTGATTGATTTTGCTGGTCAAAGGGGTCATTATTTTCCGTCATTGGACAAGGGTCATACTCCCAAGGCTCGGGAGGAGGACTTGAAATTGGAGGAGCTTGACTTGTAGCCGATGAGTCTTCCATATCCCCACTACTTCCAGATTCCATACACTCCTACAAATGAAAAAAAAATAAATAAGTTCAATCATGTATACACAAATAACAAGAATGAGTCATAGCTATATGAGGGTTGAAAGGGTGAACATCTAGGACATATGTCTATTAGAAACAAACTGGACAAAAACTTTTCCACGTCACACAAATACACAATCATAAAATCTCAGACAAGCAAGTGAAATAAAAAAAACTATTGGTACAACTACACCATATAATCACTCTATGAGCCTTGCAGTACCTTAGGCAAGTATTACTGAAAATGAGTCCAAAAGATGATGTACACAGCCACACAAGTTACTGTTAAACCAAATTCCAGCTGACGAATATTACTCAATTCTGTTAAACCATACATTGACAGATTAACCTGAGTAGAAGAAACTAGATAGATCATATTGGACTACATGATTATCATATTGGACTACAATAAATCTTAAAACGTTTTCTTAAAATGCTTGTAATTAACTCATGTTACAAATATTACAATAAATCATATTGGACTACATGATTATCATGTACATTTATATAAAGAGCTCTTCCACTATGAAATTGTTGTGATATTATTTAACCATAGTAGTTGCTTTTTCCACTGCAGAAACTTAGCATAATAGAATAATAGATTGCCAACCAAGATGCAACTATAGTCTACTACTGATGCAACTATAGTCTACTACTGAAGTGCTGATGCAACTATGTAACTCAAGTCATACCTAGTTACCTACTATTATCTAGATGCTCAGCAACAACACATAGGAAGCCATCACACAACTCTATAGATGCTCAACACACAGGAAGCCATCACACAACACTATAGATGCTCAACAACATTAGTACACAACAACTATGGATGCTTAGCAACATCACACAACAACATCACTCTGAATCCTTGTTTTTTCTCAACAACCTTATTTCCACATCAAAAACAGAAATCTCACCTTACTCACTCATCTAAATCTAACAGACACAACTTGACAAAAAATAATAATAAAAAAAACCTCAATTCTGAAAACCATAATAAGTACCATTCCTCCCAAAAAAAACAAAAAAAAAAATTTATAGTACCACAATAAAAAATCAGGAAAAAAAAAAACAATTACAAATCCGAAAAAACCACAGATAGTCAGATACTATAAAATGTAAATTACCTCAACAGTGAAAGCTCAAAAGCCGCTTCAATGGAGAGCTGAAGTACGCTTCAATGGAGGAGATGAAGGAGTGAAAGCTCAGAGCCGCTTCAATGTAAGAGATGAAGAAGTGAAAGCTCAGAGCCGCTTCAATGGAGAAGTCGAAGTACGCTTCAATGGAGGAGATGAAGGAGTATAGGCGTATAGCTCATAAGCCGCTTCAATGGAGAAGTCGAAGTACGCAGAGCCCTAAATTGAATCTGCGATCTGTGAAATTAAAACAAGAGTTTAAGTTTAATTGAATTTAATCAATTCATTGCAAATTATTAGATCTGGCAAAGGGATAATTAGTTAATTACCTGAGGACATTAGGAGATGAAGGAGTGAAAGCTCAGAGCCACTTCAATGCAGGAGATGAAGGAGTGAAAGCTCAGAGCCGCTTTAATGGAGGAGATGAAGGAGTGAATGCAGAATGGAGATTAGAGAACCAGAGGCAGAGACATTAGAGAAGAGGAGGAGAGAGAGGGGGATGGAGGCTGAGTGAAGTGAATTACTGAGAAATGAGAAAAGAACGAAGTTTAGGGTTTTCACTTTTTTGTTCTTTATTTTTTGTTTCTTTTTTTCTAAAAAAAACTGACATTTTTCATTTGAGATTTCGAAAAAAAATATTTTCGGGACATTCGGGTACCCGAAACAGTGTTAATGGGTACCCGTTACCCGAACCGTTAAATTCTTATCCGTTCGGTTACCCAACCCGTTTTCTTAAAACGGTTCGGGTACCCAATTTTTCAGTTCGGTTACGGTTCGGTTTTTCGGGTTTTCGGTTTTTGGATAGTTTTGCACAGCCCTATCGCAGTATCGCCTAGCATCGCAGCGTACTATGTGCTGTGGTTGTGCATGCCTGCGTGCTGGGCATCATAGCATGCTATGTGCTGAGGCAAAGCGTTCTTGTGTGCTGGGCAGCGCCTAGAACAAGCAGCAGCTGCCAGGTAGCGCCTAGCATACGCCACACAGCAGCAGCAGCCCGCATTGAATGAGTGGCTTGCTGGCTGCATGCATGCGTATGCGAGCTAGCTAACCTGCCCAGCCAAGGTGCCAGGCACCAGCTAGGCAGCCTTGGCAGCCAAGGCAGGCTGGCTGCAAGCTATGCGTGGGCTGCTCTTGAGTTTTGGTGGGGACCGATGCTTGGTGGCCTTGCTTGGGGAGCAAGGGGTTTTGTGTTCCCCCCCCCCTCTTAGTGGTCCTCACCTACCTTTGCTCACCCTTTTCCACTTGTAGCTTATTGATTGAATTGCATTTTATTTTGTTTTTGATTAAAATAAAATAGAGGAAAATGCAACTCTCCCACATTGATGGGAGAATGGAGATCAAGTCTTCATTCCCTATAAATACCCAAGTTTTGGGTTTTGGGAAGAACACTTGAGTTGAACTCAATAAGGCATCTCCCTATAGATGAGAAAACCTTTAAGTTTGTAATACTCTAGTCCTTTCTTGGTCGAGCCCGACTAACTTTCGGGGTAGAGGCCGTTCGGGTCGGGTCCCAACACATAAAACGTAACTCATCAGGGCATGTCCGGCTATAGAGTCGACTAGTTGTCGATCTTTGGAAGTGGATAACTGTCCTTCGGACATGCCTTGTTCAGATCAGTATAACTAACACACATGCACCTAGTTCCATTCGACTTCTTTACAACAACAACGTTCACAACCCAATCTAGGAAGTGACATTGCCAAATGAACCCAGCGTCCAGAAACTTCTTAACCTCCGGCTGCCGCCTGAGATCTTTCCTCGCCGTGATTTCTTTTCTTTTTCCTAACAAGCTTCTTCTTTAGATTCACCACGAGTTTGTGGACAGCAAGATCCGGGCTTATGTCAGGCATCTCTTCCACTTTGAAGGCAAATATATCTTTGAATTCCTTCAACTGATTATGCAAGTTTGCCCCCAATTTTGCAAAGGAAACCGCCCCCACCTTAAAAGTTCGTTTCGGACGTGTGTCATCCAAAGTGATGTCAATGTGCTCACCAGCGGCTGGGGATGGAGTTCATCGGACCGTTCCCTGGTCAGTGATTGCTATTGATTCTCTTTCTTGACAGTCACCATCTGATCGACCTTTCTCTTCTTACCGCCTGCTGGTGGGGCAGACTCAGGTTCCTTGACATCGTCAAGGTCTATTGGCTCCACATCCCGGCCGATTGCCGTGGGCTTGACGTCTGAGAGGTAGCACTCCCGAGCCGTCTTCTGATCTCCATTCAAGGGAGCCAACAGAACCATCATCTTTCTCAAATTTCAGCAGCATGAGAGATGGGATAATGACGGCCTTGGATTCGTTCAGAGTCGGACAACCTATTATGAAGTTGTAGGTGGTCAGCTCTTTTACGACCAAGAACCGGACGACCATATTACGCCCTTAGCTCCTCTCCCCCAGCCGGATGGGTAGATCAATCTGGCCGAGTGGGTGACCTTGTGCATGCTGCCTAGGTTGTACTTCAGCTTGGACAGATAATGCCAGCTGATAATGTCAAACGAACCGCTTATGGCAATAAGGATCCAACCAACCTTTTGGTTGGCCATCTTACATTCAATGACAATGGGGTCGTCATGCAGCCGACGGACTTCGCCCCGGTCCTTTTCAGAGATGATGACTTAGGAAAGGTATCGGCAGACATCTAGCCTTCATCGACCGAGCTGACATCCATTTGTCTGACATGGTCCTTGGTGCCTCTAATAGTTGGGCCCCACAGGCAAAGCCGCATACAATGGTTCAGATCATTTCCAGATCACTGTCCGAACCACTATAAGCCTTTGCTAACTTTTTTTACGGCTGTCTGGGGTCCGCCTTCAGAGTCATCATAGACTTGAGGATGTAAGACTTCAGCACACCCTTATCAGCCAATCTATCCAGCAACCGCCTGAGGTTATAGCAGTCGTTGGTATTGATTAGGGGATTTTGCTCCCACCAATCGGAATGCGCCACGTGGGCCAATCAGGTCCTGCCAAGTGTCCCCCAGTTAGAACTGTCAGGGCTTGCCACGTGGCACACGCCTATTTGTCCACCCTGGACCTATTATGTCATGACACGTGGCATCCTCCATGCCTAATGGAGAACCGGCCACCTAGGCCCAACTTCTAAGGGAAGCCCAATCAGCCCTAGGTTAACCTAAACCTAGGATTGGCACGTTTCCCAAGGTTATAAATACCTCCCTTAATCCTCATTAAGGGGGATTACGCACATTAAACACTCTCACCTAGAGAGACCCAATCACTATTATTTCCGCATTAATTACTCCTTAATCAAGTACTAACTTGACCGTAGGAGGCGGATCTCCAATCATCCGGAGCATCTGTTTGTTTTGCAGGTACAGGCGTCTGGTTCCAGTCTCGGAATTGTAACTCTCCCGCAGGACATCAGAAAACCCCGAAACATTTTTAGCTCCGTCTGTGGGGAGAGTACTTCTGAGATGGCATCCACATCTGTACCGACTCCTGAAGAGAGGCGTCCCCTAGACGACCCTCAAGTCCAGTCGGACCCTGATACTAAGGAAGAATTTGAAGTTGAAGCTCACACAGCTTTAGACGGGACCCTAAGGGCCCAACGCACCCGTCATACCGAAAGGAGGGAACAGGAGCATCTTCAAACTGGACTCAGTGATCCAACCGGCGCACCGCCTGTTCAGCAGCAGCCGGCTGATGGGTCTGCTCCCATTACAAGAAACGAACTCATGACCTTCATGAGGGGCTTCAAGGGAGAGATTCAAGAATTTCTCAACAGGAAGCCGCCTGCTCCGGCCAAGGAGCAGTCGGCTAAGAAACCTTCCGCTACAGGGAAGAGGAAGCCAGTTCAAGGGCGAGAGGCGACCCCTCATCCTAACTCTAGGAAGTGGGAGCCGCCTGCCCTTGATTTCACAAAGTAACGCTTTCCTACTCCAGGAAAGAGGAAGCCTGTTCGTCATATCCAGGCGGACGGGTCAAAGAAAACATACACAGATGCTCGGCTATTGCTAGAGCAGAAAAAGAATGACCGATTGTCAGAGTCGGCCTCTACTTCAAACTTCCAAGACAATCTGCGCAATACCTCGATGAGGCATACTTAGTCGTATCATGAGAGTCAGTCAGGCGGTACCTCCCGTCAGTCCGACTTTCATAGTGACCAGGCGATACCAAACTTACCATTTGTACCGCAACAACAATATTTTTTGCAGCCACCTCTGTTTGGTGGGCATGAAGCAAAGAATGTCCAACCTATGGACTGGCAGCTGCGGTTGCTTAGACTTGAGGAACAGCCGTCGGCCTTCTCTAAGGAAATTGCTGAAGCCGCTCAGCCGGCCAAAGTGAAAAATGTATTAGTAGGCGCCTATGACGGCACTACTAACCCAGAAGACCATTTGATGGCATTCACCAACCTGATGTACCTTCAAGGGTTGGATGATCCCACCTGGTGCAAGTGTTTTCCAGCGACTCTCAAAGGAATCGCACAACAATGGTTCGGCAACCTGCCGACAGGTTGTGTGAATAACTTCAGGACGCTTGCTTACTTATTCACCTCCAACTTTGCCATGAACATACCTGCGAAGAAGACGACCCTTGATTTAGGAACGATTCAGCAGGGCGAGAAGGAGGGGCTTCGTTCTTACATCAGGCGGTTTAACCTGATGAGAATACAGATTCAAGGGTTACCGGATGAGGTAGCCTATACTGACTTTTTCAAAGGCCTCAAAGACGGATCGACATTCAAATTTGATTTGGTCCGAAAGAGGGTGGCGACTTTTCAAGAGGCCTTGATTGAAGCGGAAGCGTATATACAGGCGACTGATCTTTGTAGTACAAAATAGTCGGACGGGAAAAGGTTCGACAAAAAAGAAGGGCGACAGAAACAGTTGTCGAACAAAGATGAGAAGAAAAGAAAAGAGGTCTGGGCGGCTGATTCCTCTAAACAGCCGGCCTAGAAGAAGAAAAAAGAATTCAAACCATACTCCCCAAAGTATGCGTTTAACAAGGATAGCCAAGCTATCCTAAAGAAAATCAAGGGACAGATCTCAATTGAGAAGCCGGTCCCCATGAAGGGTTCTGCAAGCAACTGGAACCAAGAAAAATTCTGTGATTATCATGAAGATGTTGGTCATCACACCAACGAATGCATCAGTCTCATGCGGTATCTGGACCGCCTGGCTGAGCAAGGCGATCTTGACCCTTATGTCAAGAAATCTACGGGGAATACTTCCTCGAAAAAGCAGTCGGCCAAAAAGAGTCAACAGGCCGACAACTCTGATACAGATGATGCAGTCGTCTACACCATCGCAGGCGGCTTCGCAGGAGGCGGTCCCACTATTAGGGGCAACAAAGACAATATCAGGCGGCTAGATGTAAATTCCATTCACCAAGAACGGCCCTCCAAATATTCATTTCCTGAGATTGTCATCACTGAAGAAGATCTAGGAGGGATAAGGGGGCCGCATGACGACCCTATCGTTATTGAATGTAAAGTAGCCAACCAGAGAGTTGGCCGAATCCTTATAGATACTGGAAGCTCCTCATATCTTATCAGTAGCAAATGTCTGTCAAAACTGAAGTATCAGACTGATTGCATACATCCGGCATCCCACCCTTTAGTAGGGTTTGGAGGAGGAGTCGTCCACCCAGTGGGACGAGTGGATTTACTCATCCGCCTGGGTGAAAAAGGGGAAGGACGACACATGGTAGTCCGGTTCCTGGTAGTAGAAGAACTCTCGGCCTACAACATGATTCTCGGACGACCAACCCTGAATAATTCCAAGGCTGTTATAATTTCATCTCTTATGTTGCTCAAGTTTGAGAGGGATAATGGAACAGTCGGGTCCCTAAGGGGAGATCAGAGGATGGCCCGAGAGTGCTATCTCTCGGATATCAAGCCCACTGTTATGGCCGCTGGGTCAAGTGGTGGAAAAACAGACCTTGACAATGTCAAGGAGAGTGCGCCTGTTCAAGAAGCAGGCGGCAAGAAGAGAAAGGCAGCCCAAACGGGGGCCGCAAGAAAAGACAGAAAATAGCAATCATTGGCAGAGGAGCGGTCGGATGAATTCCGCCCTCAGCCGGCTGGTGAGCATACGGACTTGACCTTAGACGACTCGCGTCCTGACCGAATAGTCAAGGTTGGGACGACTGCTCTCAGAGTCCTGGGTGACGACTTTCACAAACTATTGAAAGAATACAAGGACATCTTTGCATTCGAAGTCCATGAAATGCCAGGCATCAGTCCTGATCCGGCGGTACATAAACTGGTCGTGGATCCAAAAAAGAAGTCGGTAAGGCAGAAGAAGCGGAACCATGGCGAAGAAAGAAGTCAGGCGGCAGCCGCCGAAGTTAAAAAATTACTTGATGCAGGGTTCATTCGGCAATGTTACTTCCCAGACTGGGTTGCAAATGTGGTGCTTGTTAAAAAGTCGAATGGCACCTGGCGAATGTGTGTAGACTACACAGACTTAAACAAGGCGTGCCCCAAAGACAGTTACCCTCTGCCTAAATCTGATTACCTGGTTGACTCAACAGCCGGCCATGCTTTGATGAGTTTTATGGACGCCTACTCTGGTTTCCATCAAATTCCTTTATGGAAGAAAGATCAGGAGAAGACGGCCTTTGTCACTGATCAAGGGTTATACTGTTACACGGTCATGACCGTTTGGTCTTAAGAATGCCCCGGCCACATTCCAGCGAACGATAAACACTGTCTTCTTTGATCAGATTGGGAGAAACGTCGAGGCATACATTGATGATATGATTGTCAAGTCTAAGCTTCAGATAGATCATCTGTCGGACCTCCGAGAAACTTTCTCCACACTCAGGCGGCACCATGTCATGCTCAATCCCAAGAAATGTGTATTTGGAGTTGAGTCTGGGAAATTTCTCGGATTCCTTATCAATCAGAGAGGAATAGAGGCGAACCCTGAGAAGGTGCAGGCGGTCATCGACATGCAGTCGCCTCGTACCGTCCGAGAGGTTCAGAAGTTAACAGGTTGTCTGGCGGCCTTGGGAAGATTTCTAAGCCGATCAGGCGACAAATGCTTATATTTCTTCCAGGCCATTAAGAAGAAGGCAAGGTTTGAATGGGGGCCGGATGCTGAGGCGGCCTTCCAGAAATTGAAAGTTCACTTGCATTCCTTGTCGAGGCTGGTCAGCCCTTTGCCCAAAGAAGTACTCTACATGTACCTAGCCGTCTCTGATCATGCGTTAAGCGCTGTTCTTCTTGCTGAAAGAGACGGCTGTCAGCTACCGGTCTACTTTGTCAGTCATGTACTAAAAAATGTCGAGTTGAGGTATCCTTTAGTGGAGAAATTTGGTCTTGCGCTCTTCATGGCTGTTAAAAAATTGAAGCCCTACTTTTTAGCACATGCAGTCGTCGTGTATACAGATCAACCTATCAAGCGGCCACTGACCACCATGGAGTCGTCAGGCCGGATGATCAAATGGGCCATAGAAATACAGAGCCTCGAAGTTACTTTCGAGCCTAGAAAAGCAGTGAAGGGGCAAGCCTTTGCTGACTTTATTGTTGAGATGACTCGTCCCCCTGATTCTCGAAATCCAGACCAAGTCTGGCAGGTATATGTGGACGGAAGCTCTACTTCAAATGGTTGTGGAGCAGGCGTAATATGTCAGTCGCCAGAGGGCGACAGGTACGAGTATGCTCTACGCTTCAGTTTTCAGGCCTCAAACAATGAGGCAGAATATGAAGCTTTACTAGCCGGAATCCGCATGTGCAAGGCGGCAGGGGCACGAAAGATAGACGCCTGTTCTGATTCACAATTGATAGTGAGTCAGTATAATGGGGAATACGAAGCAACCCATCCAGCCATGATCAAGTATTTACAGGCGGTACGACAAGTAGTCATATCCCTTGAAGATTTTCATCTGACTCAAGTGCCGAGATCAGAAAATAACCAGGCGGATGCACTTTCAAAATTAGCATCATCCGCCTCTTGTGATACTCCTCAAACTGTTTTTTGGGAAGTAATGGAGAAGAGAAAAATCGAGGAAGACCCTATTGGAATCCTAGACAGAAGCTCAATCTGGATGGATCCAATCAGGGCATATCTGACAAACGATACCCTGCCGGATGATCATCACCAGGCGGCAGCGCTGAAAAAACTGGCAGCCAGTTTTGAAATGATAAAGGGAGAGCTTCACAAAAGAGGGTACCTTCAACCCTACTTAAAGTGTGTTACTCCAGAAAAGGGACGAGAGATACTAGACGATCTTCACTCTAGTTACTGCGCTTCCCATATAGGCGGTAGGTCGCTTGCTCAACGAACAAGGAGGCAGGGCTACTTTTGGCCTACTTTAGAAGCAGATGCAATGGAGATGGTGAAAAAAATGTGACAAGTGCCAAAGGTTTGTCAAACTAATTGACCGACCGGCTACTGACCTTACTACCATTCATAGCCCACTACCGTTTGCAAAGTGGGGCATGGATATTCTGGGTCCCTATACGCCTGCTACAGGCGGAAGGAGGTACATACTTGTTGCAGTCGACTACTTCACTAAATGGGTAGAGGCGGAGGTTGTAAAGGGAATCAAGACGAAGGATGTAATTTCATTCATCTGGAAAAATGTCATCACTCGGTTCGGGGTTCCCATGTCTATGGTTTTTGATAATGGTCCCCAATTTGAGACGCCTGTTCTCAAAAGCTGGTTGGGTGACCAAGGAATTGCACACCACTTTGCATCAGTCGGCCGTCCACAAGAAAACGGCCAGGTAGAAGCCTTTAATAAAATCATCTCAGACGGTCTCAAGAAAAAGATTGAACGAGCAGGCGGCCTATGGGCGGATGAATTACCACATGTTCTCTGGGCCATTAGGACGACTGAAAAAGGGGCGACTGGAGAAACTCCATTCCTCCTAACTTACGGTGCGGAAGCTGTTCTTCCAATAGAACACTACGAGCCGACTCTTCGAGTAATGCTATATGACGAAGAGGCAAACTGGGAAGCCATGCGCCTGGCATTAGACTCACTCCCAGAAAAGAGGGGCAATGCTGTCTTGCGCCATGAAATTTACCGCCTGAGAATGACTAGATCATACAACAAAAAAGTACACAGGCGTCCACTCAAAGTGGGAGACTTTGTACTTAGAAAAATGGAAGCAGTTGGTAGGGCTAATGAGTCTGGAAAATTAACTCCCAACTGGGAAGGACCCTACCGAATCTATGAAGAGGTCAGGGATGGTACCTACCGTCTGGAAACACCAGACAGCCAACCGTTGCCTCGAACCTGGAATGTAGATAATCTTAAGAAATATTTCTTTTGAATGATGTAAATAGTCGAGGGCTACTTAATAAAAGTTTGATGTTTCATTTTGTACTAAGAGGGGCATGCCTACTGACAAACAGTCGGCTACTCTCCATGTTTAATTTTCATTCTTACCTAAGAGGGGCATGCCTACTGACAAACAGTCGGCTACTCTCCATGTTTATTTTTCATTCTTACTTAAGAGGGGCACGCCGCTTGTTTCATACAACCGGCTACTCTCCCATAACACAGTTCACAAAGAACTATCAAAGGCTCATAGCTAAAATGATCACACCAGGCACCAAGCCAACTGATCCAAATATAAGTTCAATTCGACCTGTCCCAACATTATAGCAGGCGTCCGACGGCATCCATCCGGATGAAATTCGTCGCAGAGAGCAGCTCCCTTTTGGGTGGAACATTGTTCTATAAAATCATTACACGGCACCTATACGACTGTCTAACCAAGACAACCACGTAGCCGTTTCCCGGACTAGGATACCTCTCACTTAACTGACTAATCAGGTCAAACAAGTGTTCGCAGTAACCATCCGTGTCAACCAACCGACTGAACTACTTGGGATAAGAACAGTCGGTCTCTTAAGAGTTAATAGCTAAAAAACATTGGCGAATAAAGGGGAACAACCGGTACCCACCGCTTGATACCTCTACTACTCAGTCACTTGGCGACTAGGTAACAATTATGTTTACTTGGTCACTCCTTAAATATTTAGTATGAAACTAAAAAGATGCCCATACAGCGCCTATTCACACTAGATTAAATGTGGCGGGGATCAGTCGGCCTGAACCGACTCGAGTCTCTAGCTTAAAAAACAAACAAGGCAGGTAGGAAACCACCTTCCTACTTGGTTGAAGGAAATCTATTCTTTAAAGTGGCCGACTGATCGCTTAGCCTGGAAGAAGACAACCAGTCGTCCAGGGGCATAGGTGGCGTGACTAACTATCTTGTACATGTCCACAACTATCGGCCATGCAAAACAACCGGTATAGTGTGCAATTGGATATCAGAGTATTCGATACTTAAACAAATTTGAAACAAAACAAAAACGAAATATTTTGGCATAAAAAGAAGCCGGTCATTAAAGACCGGCCAAATATTCAGAACCCCGGCCCCCTGGCCGGGTAAATTGAAACAAACGGCACGCAGGCCGTGAAAAGAAGACATAAAGCTTAGGAAGAGGGCAGATCTTCAATAATAGCAGCTGTCGCCTGGTCAGCACTCTTTTTGCAGGACTCGGCTTCAGCTGCACCCTTCTTCGATGCATCACCCCCAAGCGGCATAAGCGCCACTACCGGCTCCTCCTCCTCCAACGCCTCGTCCTCAGCAGCCGCCAGGATCTCTTGATTATATCTATCAGAACACTGGCGGTACGTTTTTTGGCGAAGAGGTCTCAGCTCGGCCTTGAGATTGTTGATGGTCGCCTCCAGCTCACTATTTTTCTTTTGGGCCGCCTCTAACTGAGCCCGGATAGCAGAAGTAGTCTGCGATTGATAATAAAGAATGTCAATTGTCAGAACCTCATTTTGGGCAATTTGAAACATTGCCTTATCACAGTCAGAGGCGGCCATAGCTTTTGCAGCCTTTACCTCTTTGTTCTTCCTGTCAAGCGGCTTGCGAAGGCCGTTCACTCGGAGCAGGGCCTAAGTAAAAGGGAACAGGCGTTAGTTTTCAAACAAAAAACAGGCGTCCTGGAATTTAAATAACCAAAAATATGCTAAGTATACCTCAGCAAGGACCCGTGCAATCCCGTCTAGGTCAAGGGTGCCGACACCCCTGACCGCCTCCCTTTCAGCTGGAGGAACGACCTTGATCATAGACTTGGCCACCTCGACCAAGTCAGGCTCCTGAGGGCCGGCTGCATCAAGCATAAACAAACGGGTTAGACCGAGTAAGGAAGGGAGCAAGTCTAAAATTGACAAGGACAACTTCATACTTCTAGGTGGCCCGATTGGAGTTTTAGAAGGAATGGACGGCTGTTTCTCAGCCGCCGCATGTTTCCTAGCAGAACCAGGAGAGCTCGCAACAGTCGTCCTCCAGGTCTTGGAGTCCGGCTGTTGGGAAGAAGAGGCTCTTGGAGTGCCCGTCTAAAAAAAAAAAAAAAACAAAACAACACTCGGTCAGTATATGCATAAACCCAACTCCAAAAAGAGAGTGAAAGGTTCGAAGCTCACCAAGGGCGCCCCCTTGTTGGGGGAGTCGGTTGAGGACTGTTGCATGATGGAGGCCCGCAACATGGTCGCCGCAGTCTTGAAGGCGGTAATTTTGCTCATGGCGTCCGCTGCAAAAACAAATAGCAAAGTTAATAAAAAGTGATAACAGTAATGCATGGAAAAACAGAGTATTCGACAGGCCGGCTACCTCTTGAGCACCGACTGCTGAGGCCACAGGCGGCCAAAAAGTACTCGTTGTAGAGCCATTTGAAGCTCGGGACGCAGTGCAGGGGTACTTGCTCTCGTACCCCTGAAGTAGAGTCGACCCTCGACTCTACTTTAAAGAGTCCTTTGTCCAGGATCTCTTTCTTAGCTTTGGGGGGAACAGGCGGCATGCTGTGGCCGCCTGCAAGAAGAGGCGGATTCCTGTTCCACCTGTTGAAGCGCTTGTTCAGCTCTGTGTCTGAACTCTCAATGATAAGGAAGGTGTTTTGCCAGTCCTTCCACTTGTTTTCTTTACCTCTTGTCATGAGGTAGCCTCTGTGGCTTGTCAATTGATACCAGCCGGTACCGCCTGCCTTAGGGGTCCGGCTGAGGTAGTTCATGTGGGCGAAAGCCTCGAAGTTTGGATCTATCCTGTGCAGTTCGCACTCGGCCACATAGCCGAGTACGTTGACCCAGGAGTCCGGGGCTAACTGCCATAACCCCAACTCATACCCATCAAAGATCCGCTGAACAGCCGGATGTAGTGGGAAGCGCAGCCCAGCCTTGATGGCCGCCTCGTAGCAGCCAAAGCAGGCGCCATCATAACTAGTACCAGCCGGCCAGACGACTGTGTCTTCTGAATCCGGCACGAACACTAAAAAGCTGGGGCCCATTGTGTGGTTCGCAATATAGCTCCCCACTTTCTCTTGCATGGCCGTGATCCGGCCCCGTGGGACAGTGCAGTAGTAGGGGGTATTTTTCTCTCGGTAAGAGGCGGATGGCTCCGCCCAATTGTCCCCCTTCTCAACTGCGTGAGAAAGCCTCGCCTCTTGTAGGCGACTATTTTTCTCTTCTGTGTCCAGAGAAGCATGACCAGAAGAGCTAGACTCGGATTCGTCCTCTGACGAGTCCGAAGAGGACGACTCCTCCCCTCTCCCAGAGGGGCCCGCCTCCTCTCCTTTAAAAGGAGCAAAAGACAATGTAGAATTGTCAACTGTAAAATTGGAAGGGGTCACTTTGACTCCTCCCTCAGAACTGTCGGCTTTCAAGCCGCTTTGGTTCACTTCCACATCTGGCGCCTGGTAAGATGTTTCACTAATCGGCACCCTGTGGGAGGAGCCGTCTGAGTTCGAGATCCTAGCAGTTCTTTTTGTTCTGGCCATCATGTTCTGCATAGACACAGAGACAGTCGGACTTTGTATAAAGGGAAAAGATGGGTCCGGAAAAGGGCAGGCGGCACTCCTAGTCCTAGATTCAGCCGTCCCCGGTGACCGGCTGATCACTAACCTAGGTCGTGTCTTGTGCTTCCGTGGTGCCATTTCAAAAAAGAATAAAATAAAGAGAAAATTCAAAGTAAGAGAACCGACGGTTACCTGAACGAGTGAAGTTGATGGAGTTCTGAAAATCATGTGCAGTCGGCTTGTCAGAGCAGGCGGTAGGCAGAAAGGGTCCGAAATGTCAGAGCAAGTTCAAGGGTCCGAATGTTCTCTCTAAAAAGTTCTCAAGTGTTAAAATTACTGAAGTCAACACTCCCTTATATAGGCAAAGTGAGAAGGCGAAGGGTCACTTCCAAAATTCAAAATTTGGGCGGGAGAATCTCTCGGCCTTTCGCCGAGTGACACCTGTATCAGGCCGTCGCCTGTTACAGTGCGACACCTATCACAGGTAACACGTGACCAGTCACGTGCCACCTGTGAGGGGCAAATGATTAGGGGATTTTGCTCCCACCAATCGGAATGCGCCACGTGGGCCAATCAGGTCCTGCCAAGTGTCCCCCAGTTGGAAATTTCAGGGCTTGCCACGTGGCACGCGCCTATTTTTCCACCCTGGACCTATTATGTCATGACACGTGGCATCCTCCATGCCTAATGGAGAAACCGGCCACCTAGGCCCAACTTCCAAGGGAAGCCCAATCAGCCCTAGGTTAACCTAAACCTAGGATTGGCACGTTTCCCAAGGTTATAAATACCTCCCTTAATCCACATTAAGGGGGATTACGCACATTAAACACTCTCACCTAGAGAGACCCAATCACTTTTATTTCCGCATTAATTACTCCTTAATCAAGTACTAACTTCACCGTCGGAGGCGGATCTCCAATCATCCGGAGCATCCGTTTGTTTTGCAGGTACAGGCGTTCGGTTCCAGTCTCGGAATTGTAACTCTCCCGCAGGACATCAGAAAACCCCGAAACAGGTATCATGACCAATGTCCTTAAGAAAGTGATAGTACTTAACCTTGTTCCGGTTTTAGCCGGACCTTTCAGACCACCCGGTCTTTGATTTCCATGAGGATGGTGTAGCAGTCTTTGTTAAACTCGTACTTGGGGACGTACAGTTTAAATTCTTTCTTTGTGTTTTTGGACGGCTGATCAGGGTCCTCAACCGCCCAAACTTATTTTCTCTTCTTTCTCTCTTCAACGTTTTGAGCCAGCTAATCTTGCTGACGCCCTTTTTGTTTGTTTGACTTCTTTGAGTTCGACTGCTTGCTGGAGGAGTAGAGCTCAATCGCCTGTACATAGGCTTCTCCCTCCCTCAGCGCTTCCTGAAGAGTGAAGATTCTCTTATGGGCGAGGTCAAACTTAAAAGTCGACTCATCCTTCAGACCCTTGAAAAAGTCTGTAAAAGCAACTTCGTCAGACAATCCTTGGATATGGATTCTCACTAGATTAAACCGCCTGACATAAGAACAGAGCCCCTCCCTATCTCCCTGAACAACTATGCCCAATTCGATGCTTGTCTTCTTTGCAGGTATGTTCATGGAAAAGTTTAAGGCGAACAAGAACGCAAGCGTCTTGAAATTGTTTATGCACCCAGGCGGCAGGTTGGCAAACCATTGTTGGGCAATGCCCTTTAGTGTAGCTGGGAAGCATCTACACCATGCGGCATCATCCAACCCTTGTAGATACATGAGGTTGGTGTAGGCCATCAGGTGGTCTTCAGGGTTGGTGATGCCGTCATAGGCTCCAACCAAGACACTCTTAATCATGGCCGGCTGTGCTGCCTCGGTTATATCCTTGGAGAACGCAGAGGGTTGTTCCCCAAGTCTCAGCAGACGTAGCTGCCAGTCCAGGGTCTCGACTTGATATGCCGCCTGACCTCCAAATAGGGCAGGTTGCTGATAAGGTTGGGTAAACGACCCGTATGTTTGTTTGGGCACATACGGTACCGAGCCTTGGACCTGTCCTTGATTGGCTTTGTCTTCCTAGAGTGAGAAGGTTTCTTGGACGACTGTCCTTTGCTTGGACCTGTCGTTTGGTTCTTGATGAGATCTCTCATCTCACCTTTAAATTCATCATGAACTTGACAAAATCCTCACATGTGATGTGAGAAGTCTGTCCAATAATCTAAGGCTGGCCGGCTAACTTGCTCGGACATGGCTAGTTATTGCCTCGTTCCTTGTTATCCTTGGAACGGATGCGTCTGGTGATGAGGAATCCATCTCCGTCCATAAATACTTCGACCTCTGGATCCGACTCTGTATCATTGTCCGAATGGACCTCAGCTGACAAATGTTTTTCCTTAGGAGGCGGTACATTCTCTTGAGAAACCATCTTAGAGGTACTCTCCCCACAGACGGCGCCAAATATTTCGGGGTTTTTTGCGAGGTGTGCTACGGGAGAGTTACGTCACCAAGACTAGTCCCTCGCTCGGCTGTACCTGCAAAAAACGGAAGCTCTAGTTGTTCGGAGTTCCGCCTCAGACGATCAAGTTAGTGCGTGTACAGAGAGTAAAATGCGGAAAGTAAGTAAATCTTCTCGGATCCCGAGATCAGGTGGTTTCTCTGATGTGAGATATTTGATTGTGATGTAATAAATGAGCGTTGTTTCGGGGTTTTCTGATGTCCTGCGGGAGAGTTACAATTCCGAGACTGGAACCGGACGCCTGTACCTGCAAAACAAACGGATGCTCCGGATGATTGGAGATCCGCCTCCGACGGTCAAGTTAGTACTTGATTAAGGAGTAATTAATGCGGAAATAAAGGTGATTGGGTCTCTCTAGGTGAGAGTGTTTAATGTGCGTTTTTTTCCTCCTTAATGAGGATTAAGGAAGGTATTTATAACCCTGGGAAACGTGTCAATCCTAGGTTTAGGTTAACCTTGGGCTGATTGGGCTTCCCTTGGAAGTTGGGCCTAGGTGGCCGGTTTCTCCATTAGGCACGGAGGATGCCACGTGTCATGACATAATAGGTCCAGGGTGGACGAATAGGTGTGTGCCACGTGGCAAGCCCCGACAGTTCCAACTGGGGGACACTTGGCAGGACCTGATTGGCCCACGTGGCGCATTCCGATTGGTGGGAGCAAAATCCCCTAATCAAGCGTTGTCCCCAAAATAGGGTAAATGTCCCTATTTATATGGCATTGGAATAGTGCCCTTACGTAGGTCACTTGACCTAGATTTGGTGGGTTGTGCCGCTTTTGCAATTTCTCGGGAAATGGGCCTTGAAAGTCATCATTTCCTTTAAATACATGTATGCCACATGTCAAGTCCAAGTAGGTCCATTTGAATTCCTCCTAGAGTGACACGTGTCACACCTCATTGGTCCACGTGACTGGCGTAAAAATCCCCAAATCACCACGATTTTGTTCAACCCAAATTTATGATATTTGGGGTTTTGCTGCTTTAGTTGTCTCGCATGCCAATCATGATTCATCATCACCATTTATCATCATCGCCCCAATGTCGTTTATGATATTTTATGGGCCCTAGGCAAAATGTTAATAAAGGGCCCTTCATTTGAAAGTTAACTATGAATTTAAATTTCAATGTTTTGTTATGCTTGTATACTATTGTGAATTTGTGGTGGTATAGTTTGTAATCGTTTTATGTAATGTCGTATCATATAAAACAAATTAAAAAAACCTTTTTCGCTTGATTAACATAATTACATAACTAACATGAGAAAAGATAAAAGAAGAAGGAAAAAAAAAGAAAAAACAATTCTATCCCCCAAAATAAACAGAACATTAGAGATGAGCTAGGAGCATTATATATTTATAGCTATAAAACAGACAACATAGTTAGCAATTTCATAAATGAAAGGATATCTTTCAACAAATAACGAAAATCTAAAGTAAATATTAAATAATACTTCTAGTAATTTTTACTTATTGAAATATATACTTCTAGTTAAGAAAGAAAGAAAGAAAGAAAAAAAAAAAAACAAAAAAAAGCCAATATGGTATTAGCTTGTGGGCTAGAGAGATTGCACGTCTACACTAGCTACTATAGAACACAAATCCGCAAAAAAAACTTGATTTTCAGATGATGAAGTAGGAGAAACTGATCGAGAAAGGTTGTATTGATAAGTTGATTTTTTTTTTTGAAAAAATTGGTAAGTTAATATTTAGTTACAGCTTCCAGGGTAAGTTTTGGGCTAGGGCTGGCAATTCTTGACCGATCCGAACCCAACCCAAAGTTATTGAGAGAAACCCGAACCTAAACAACCCGAATTCAATCCGATTTGACCTAAATTTCATAGTTCGTAATAATATTAAGTTTTACACTATTTTTGATAGTTTCTAACACAACCCGAAATCGACCCAAAATCTTACCCGAACCCGACCTGCTGACCTGAATTGTCACCCTTAGTTTTGGCATTATTATGCTTTGAATATGACAAAAAAATAGTTATATACGAAGTATTAATATGTATAAATCGGTTTCAAAAAAGAATATCTATAAATCTATAAACAGTATTCTTTTGATAAGTTTGATATGAATAAATTTTTTATTTAACTTAGCTTTAATTGTTGTATTAGTTCCAAAATTGGAATTTGTGGTCCTACATTTATAGCGTTTACTGCTCATTAATGCTGGGGAATATTACCAAGGAACTCTTAACTTTTATCTTCTTGGCTTTATATGTACGAGATTATTTTTACTGTGTTATAAACTTATACTACTCCGTAATAGCCTTTAATAGAGTATTCCTTTTTGGGCCCTCCCAGCCCTTGAGCCCTAGGCGGTGGCACCTCTCGCCTACCCTCAGGGACGGCAATGCATCGCCCACCAATATTTTCAGGGCTTGTCCCAATTTATCTCCTAGATAAACAAGGGATGTTAATCTCATGGCATAATAATAAATAAATTGAAAGTAAACAAAAAACCAAATTGTAAAAAAAAAATTATTCTACTTCTTCTTCTCCGTCAGACCCGAGTACCGCCATTACCCAACAGACCCGAGTACCACAACCATCCTCTCCGTCACGAGTCCCACCACGGCACCACGACTACAACCTTCAGTTCAATGTCATCCCGTCGAAGAAGGTACGATCTTCCCCTTTCCTCTTCTTCGTCAGCTTGTCGATCAACCACGAAACCCATCACCGCCACTATCTTCTCGTCAACTTGCCGATAGCCGCCGCCGATTAAACAAAAACCCTAATTGTAAAGGAAGAAAAGAAGGGCAAGGTTAACCCTTACGGGGAAGGGTTAGGTCATTCTCTATTGAAGCCCCTTGAAGCTCTTTCATTTCTCCATTAAAGTTCTTCCATTTTCGGTTGAACTTCCATTAATGGTGAAGGTGCAGTGAACCAGATTTTTTAATTTTTTTTTTCAGATCTATTAATGATGAGGAGCAGTGAACTTTCAATTTACCTTATTAGATTAAATTATAGAAATATGCATGCTCTTTTGTGGAAATGACAAAAATAGGGTTGGTGTTATAAAATTAAAGAGAAAGGAAGAAAGTTGAGGAAAGAATAGATCTATATTCTTATTGCTGAATGATATGGGAGTACATATATATATATACACATATGATACAATTAGGGTTTCCATATAGAATAATAAATCTAATATCTAGAATATCCTAGAATAATCATAGGGGTATAATGAACATCCACTAAATACATATATTATATAACACTCCCCCTTGGATGACCGTTATCAAATAGTGTGCCTCGTTAAAACCTTTCTAGGAAAAAGCCTGTGGGATAAAAACTTAGTGAAGGAAAAAGAGTACAACACTTTTGTGATATGTCTTTTAATGTTTCCTCATTAAAAACCTTACAAGGAAAACCCAATATGGGGAAAAACCACGGTTAAGGAAAATATAGTGTAACGCGTATTTTCTCCCCTGCTGAATACATAGCTTGAGATCTTCCAAGTTATCTGACGCCTTCGGGTTACTTGCACAATGCACTTGTAGTAGGATAACAAACATTCCGATTCTTAATAGCAGATCCTAATTGAACTTGAATCTTTAAATCTTCAATGTGAGTGACATCTTCATTTCTTCATACTTGTGAAAATAATACAAACATGTGTTCCATTTACCAATCTTATATATTTGATATTTGTGTTTCAAGTTGCCATAACCATTAATTGATGCCTTCTTCTGGAGGTCATATAGAGTAGCTATATATTGATAATCAAATATTGATCATAATCTATGGCAACTCATAATATCATCAACATCATTTTACAATCTTATGAATTATTAGTAATATAATGTATTGTAAGTAATCATATAACTTGCTCATGATTCTTCTAGATCATAAGAGGTTTATTCTCACTATAAGATTGTAAAATAAAATATCTCATTGTTATTTATTTTTTTAGATATTAGTGTTCTCTAATGGATACAAAATCTAATTAACTTTTACATACTTAAACTTTAGGTTGAGATGTCAATAATTTAGTCATCAATACTCTTCGGGAGTTTGCAAATAACTTCAACACTATGATATTCAAAATATAAAAACTGAAGGGCTAGATATTTGAATAAATAGTATATAAGTTCTTCGAGAACTTCTCAAGCATAATTCATAACATGTTATTAAATCGTCATCATATAGAATTTCATCATAACTATAAGCCCATCTGAGTATAAATTACTTCTTGTAAGCCTTCATCATAATTGTGAACTCGTCAAACCATATTTTACACAAACATTCACATATAACACGATTATTGTATGAAAACTAGAATATGTAATATGAAATGTATAATATTTGACATATATGGATGATGCA
Source organism: Chenopodium quinoa (assembly GCF_001683475.1). NCBI lineage: Eukaryota > Viridiplantae > Streptophyta > Magnoliopsida > Caryophyllales > Amaranthaceae > Chenopodium > Chenopodium quinoa. The sequence continues at coordinate 1,866,524 of NW_018742309.1, read as the reverse complement.
ATAGAACAAAATATGCATAATGAATTATGCATCTAATGACTTCCTACACATTCAATAAATGATAATTTACCTATGACTCAAACATGCACATAAAAGACTCAAAATGCAAAACACTGTACAATGTGGATTTTAGAAATCCATATTTTTTCTTGGTCTTTTGGTCCATGATAAGCTTTGATTGTTATTAATGTGTCGACATCAAGGTGGGCAATAATTTTTGATCCCTTATTTTAATTTCACCCCTTCTGCATATGCATAATAAACATCGGTTCCATCACATACTAGGTATCATAACATAATTTGAGATTCAATTTTCACTTGCATGCTATTTTACAATGATATTTGACTACATTTCTCATTGGTACCATCATAACTTTTCTTACATCATAGGTCATCTATTATAATAATTCAGATATCTATACCACTTTTGGGGTATTTCATACACTATGGTATTTATATACTATTACAATATTAAAAGTGTCAACTGCACTATCTTCCATATATCACATCTTTATTTTGGAACCGATCATACAATCTACACTTCAGGTGTAGTGATTCAAGTATACATAATTGACAAGCTTTATCTCAATGTATACACATGATATGACCAAAATGTATCTATGTATGGTTCTAGAAGGGTTATAACGGTATACAAATCAAATCATACATGTGCAACATATCTTGATAACATATGGACGATAGTTGGCTAGAAAACATTTTAAATACCATTATATATATAGGGATCATCAGTTTCATTAATTTTTTGCCAACTTACTCCAATTCGCCCCCTAAGTTGGTAAAATATCTCATATATAGGGGCATCACAATTCTTCACCAATTTAGTATACGAATTTGCAATAAAATTCATTTCATGGGAGGATCATAATCAACAAAATTTATCTCTCAAAAAAATTATATTAAACAAGCTTTTATCTCTTCTAGAGAACAATGTTAAAGAAAAATCATTTCTTCATTAATTATACATTGCATAACGCATATGTATTTGTTATTAAATCTTTCATAATTTGCTCTCTTTAGGAGATCAATAATTCTATATCAATGGGGAGACATATGTTGTGCAGTTGAATTTCCTTCTTTTCCTATTTCTTTTGTGCTGACATACAATGGCCCCAATCAATAGAATTGTTATACAAATATAAACTTGATTGTAATTCTACTAGGTGATGATCTTCTGAATCACTAGAAACCTTGATAGTATGATACTAATTAAATATTCAAATTTCCACGTACAACTTGTATTTGGTGAGCTTCTGGTCACCATTATGTGACAACGTATAAGTTATTCTGGTGAACTTCTAGTCACCTATTACTTTTTCGTATGAAAATTTATTCAAAACGAATATATTATCTCTTGAAATTTTCTTCAACACAATCATTAAAAATTACAATCCAAATATACCTCAATCTCAATGTTATGTCTTGCCATTCAATTCATTTCATATATCTAACATTGAGAGAGTGTCAGCACATTATCAAATGAAACTTCAGGTTTCCATAATGGGTATTTATAGAACCCGGATGGCCTAATTTAATTATCACATCTAATCGTTTATCTAAATTTAAATTATGGTCATTTTTCTAACACTAGTACTATTTACTTTATTAGATATATTTTATGCATTGCCATGAGTATGATGTGATATTAGAACACCAATGTGTGTTTCTTTATACATTTGGCAAGACAATCAACTAATACTTGATCCAATAATAACTCAGCTCATACCCTGTTGGAGCATTGATTATAATCTTGATACATGCTAATCTTGTTGGACATTTTATACTCTTCTGGAGTATTTTATATAATCATGGTACATAATAATTTTACTAAACATATCTCTTATATAGATTTAGCACAATGTATCACTTTCTCAAATTTGCTATTGTCAATAATTGTTCTTTCCTGTTAGAAAATTCTTATCTTTGGAACTTAATTGGCTACTACGGTTCAGGCGTGCTTTAAGATCATTAGAAACTATTGTTATCCTTCTAGGATATCAATTTTAATTGGAGCATTTACAGTTGGTATATAGTCAATGACATTTATTTATATCCATCTTCCGGATGGTGTCATTGTAAATTTGTAATATAGTTTATAATTATGTGGCCTCCCTATTAAATAAATCGACATTTAAGCTAATGTATGTACCAAACTGATCATCAGTGTATCTTATTATTCATGTGCAAAGATTAGATATAAAAATGAAATAAATGTTGTCTCCCCCTAATCCTTGCATATGGGGGTATAGAACCAATTCTACAACCTTTATAATTTAATCTCTTGCGCTTTTTAAGCCATAAATTCTTTTGGCAATGTCATTTTATCAAGCAAGGTAAAATTACTCTTATAAAACTCTTATTTGTTTCTCTTGCCCAATTATATTAATCTTTATATTGCAAATTCTTAAAACAATGAGCATAATAAATACATTTTTCGAGTAAGGTGCTCACAATGTCATGTTTAATTTCTTAAACTCATAAACATTATTTCTCGGCCAAATAGATAATGTATAATCATGTTTTTGCAATTCCTATTTAATGAATCATAAATAAGAAAACATCATGCAAACATGCTTATTTTGCTTTCAATCATACAAATCCTCATTTACTTTAGGGAGTGAGTAAATCTAGTAATTTATGAATCACCATTTCACACCCACCCAGGTTCGGTGTCTAGATACTATTCCAAATCTTTTGTATATATTTTCCTCATGACATTGTGTTTATAGAATCACACTATCCCTACTATTGTGAAATGTGAATATAGATTGTTTAAGCAACATACTATATTAGAAACTAATATATATATATTTAAGTCATATACGTATCATAATATTATTTTTTAGGCTTCTCTGACTCTTCATAAATTAAACGAACTTCAGATCCATATGTATGAATATATCATGTTCAACGCATCATTCTTGCAATACAGCTTCATGTAGGCATATTATATCATATAAAATCAAATTTAAACACGCATCAATTAATAATTCAACATTGGGATCATGTCAGTACGTTTTATAATAATATCAACTTATAAGGTTACTAACATGTCATGTCGCTGAAAAACCATACTTAAGAAATTTCACTGAATCCAGCATATCAAGGTCATACATGAAACTTATGTAGCACATAATTCACTATACACATCACCCACACTTATAACGTACCTATGATTTATGTGAAACACTTTAGAGATAATAATTCTTCATAGTTAAAAATCCCTTCATCACGATACATATATCACATGTGAATAAACATGACTCTTGTCATGTATTTAGAAATTGAAAACTAACTTCTTAGGTGAATAACATATTATATGTATAAACAACAATTTGGGATTATATATGAAATAATTTCAACATAGTGCAAAATCCCATTAAAACTTCCTACGTAGTACAATTTATTAGACACATAGATATATAATGACGCAGTTGAGAATATTCATCATTGCGGAGGGCATTTACTATCCTTTTGAGACTACATTAAAATTCGCATATTAAGAAGAATAGTAAAACAAGTGAACTATTTCTAAAGAGAGCTCTTTCCCAAATTAAAGTCAAGAAGAACCGCAATTCCCAAATTGCAGCCAAAGTTTTAAGAATTCCCAAAGTACCGTCCACGTCACCGGTTCAGGGGGAAGAAATTTTAAATCCGGTCTACAGCAAAACCGCTACCTGAAGTAGCGGTTTTTACTAATAAACCGCTACTTCAGGTAGCGGTTTCTTTTTAATAAACCGCTACTTCAAGTAGCGGTTTTCTAGCAGGTATAATTTCCTGATTTCACTTTCCTCTTTCATTTTCGTCTTCTCACCAAAATCCCATCCACGCCTTCCACCAAAATCACACCTCCTTCAACGGAAGCCGGCGCAGCCAAGGAATCCACCGACGCGCCGGAGCATTCCTCAGCAACGAAGGCCGCCGCTGTTGACGCCGAGGGTTCGACTTTAGTGGTCGGCTTCGCTAATTTCAGAAGAAACGTGCTGATCTTCTTGTTTGTGGTAAGTGCCCTAATTATTTTTTGTATTCAGTTATTGGGTTTGTTGTTGTTATTGAGTTTGTTGTTGTTATTGAGTTTCAGAATTGTATGTATGTGTTGTTGTTGTTGGTTTTTGTTGTGTTGTTGTTGTTAGTGTTCTTGTTTATTGTTGTTGTTATTGAGTTTCGGTTTTGGTTGTGTTGTTGTTGTTAGTGTTCTTGTTTATTGTTGTTGTTATTGAGTTTCAGAATTGTATGTATGTTTGTGGTTGGTTTTGGTTGTTGTTGTTGATTTACTTACCTTACATATAACCCTTGTAGAATTATTAATGGTTTCGATCACATTACTCAGTTTAGGTTGCTATAATCGCTGATTTTGAAAGTGAAAATAGAGCTTCTATACACAAAGTACATGAGCTCAAAGTACATGTAGTCATGACTTATGCCCATGTTGAGCTTCAAGAGGTATTAAGACCTTCATAGCTCAGTTTAGGTTGCTATAATTGTGTAGTTTGCTTGCTTGATGTTAGGACATTGCCACACTGTTAATGAATTTTTGCAATCTAATATCTTTGATTAATAATGGTCTTTTCTAGAATGAAACATGGAGGTTCCGAACTACCCTCTATATTGCTATTGGGGTGGAGAAATTGTCCACAAAGATAGCGATATAACGTATAGGGGTGGGAATCAAAAATTTGTGTTTGTACATTCTGCGATGACATATTCACAAGTTCTGAACAAGCTATATGAAGAATTGAGTGTTGATCCTAGAGGTGTGGAGTTGAAGGTGGTTATGCGTTATCCTATGGCTGGGGCATATGTTGCAATTCCGTTAAATGACGACAACGCTGTTAGAGCTATGTGGATTGCTGTGACTCAGAGTTCTTCTGTTGCAATGCAATTGTTCATTGAACAAGTTCCAAAGGAGCCAGTTGTGCAAACTAACACTGGTTCCTTTCCGGGGATGGATTTTTTTGGTAGTGTGGATCAACCGTTTTCCACTGGTGTTCAAAGTGTGGGCATAGGGTCATTCACAAGAATGCTTGTTGATCCACATTATGTCAATGACCATCTCTCACAGTTTAGGTCTCCGGCCTCATCGCCTAATGTTGGAACCTCGACAAGCACACAACCACAAGGCATTCTTGATTCTCTTGACCCAAACAATGTTGATGTATTTGGCGATGCAGAGATGAATGACACTGATGAAGATGATGATGAAGAGGTAATTGAAGCTCGTGATAAGGCAATTAAAGGAAGCGCCCCCACTTCAGACTTCAATGAAGTGGCGCAAGTTGATCCTCGTTTGAATAACTCATGGATGTCTTGGTTAGGAAATGAGACATATAACAATGGGGGAGAATTTGAGGTTGGTCAGCAGTTTGACTCATTGCAACAACTGAAAGATGCTGTGAAATCTTACTCCATAGCTAGAAATCAAACAATTCGAGTTGTGGAGGCAGAGCCAGAGAAATATGTTGTTGAGTGCAAGAGGAAAGAACAATGTAGTTGTTCATGGAGGCTTAGAGGAGTGAAAGATCCAACACTCTCTACGTTTAAAATTGTGAGGTACAACGGCCCTCATGCAAGTAACTATGTTGGTGACATCGACTCGGGAGATCATAAGCTACTGACTTCCGAGTTCGTTTGCAATGCTCTTCTAGATGTCATTCGCGTTGATCCTTCATTGAAAATCAAGACAATGGTGCAACTTGTGAAAGAGAAATTTGATGGATTCCAAATAACCTACAAGAGAGCATGGCTAGCGAAACAAAAGGCAATAAAACTCATTTATGGGGATTGGGAGGGTTCATATGAACAGTTCCCTAAGTACATGCAAGCTCTCAAGGAATCAAATCCTGGAACTGTTGTTGAGTGGAGGTTGTTAGAGTGTACGGTTCGTGGAACACATGTTTTTCAACGAGTCTTTTGGGCATTCAAGCCATGTATTGATGGATTCCGTCACTGCAGACCCCTTATCACCATTGATGGCACTCATTTATATGGCAAATACAAAGGCACTCTACTCATTGCTATGGGAACGGATGCCAATTTTCAACTATTCCCCCTTGCTTTTGCGGTTGTCGAAGGAGAGAACAATGATAGTTGGTCTTGGTTCATGGCTTGTATTCGTGCTCGAGTTACAGATAGGAAAGGGCTATGTGTGATATCTGACAGACATGCTGGTATTTAAGCAGCAATGGAAGAAGTTGGAAGTGGTTGGGAGGAGCCCAATGCCTACCACAAGTACTGTACACAACACTTGGCTTCTAATGTGAACTCAAAATTTAAAAGTGTCGTCATAAAGAACCTCTTTGGCAAAGCAGCTACTGCAAGGCAGAAGAAGAAGTTTGATTACTACATCAACAAAATTGGTGACTTGAATGTAGAGGCCCGTAGGTACTTGATGGAAATTCCGTACAGTAAGTGGTCCATTCATCATGATGGTGGTTTCAGGTTTGGTGTGAAGACTACAAACATGTCGGAAGTTTTCAACGGAGTCTTAAAGGGGGCTCGATGTCTCCCGATAACCGCTTTAGTGCAAATGACCTTTTTCCGGGTTAACTCCTATTTTGCAACTAGAAGAAGTTGGAGTAAAAGAAGACTTGAAGAGGGCCATGAGTTATCGGAAAAGGCTAAGAAGACAATAGAAGCCAACATGGAGAAAGCCACGCACTATGAGGTTGTTGCTTTTGACTATGATGCCATCGGGTTGTATCAGGTTAGGATCGGTCGTGGAAGAAGAAAAGCTGGTAAAGGTGGTAACTCCCACACTGTGAATCTGTTGAGCAAGACATGTACTTGTGAGAAATTGAGAATATACAAGCTCCCATGCTCTCATGTACTAGCAGTTTGTCGTCATAGAAGCCTATCACATGCAGACTTTGTGGATTCTTTTTTCATGACCGCCGAATATAGGCGTTCATACGCGAAGTGTTTCGCACCAGTTCCTGATCCTTGCCACTGGTCAGCTTACAATGGTCCTACTACTATTGCCAACCCAGATTTGAAAAGAGGCCCAGGCCGACGGTCCACTAGAATTCGAAATGAAATGGATGAGCGTCCCAATCGTGTGAAGAAGGCATGCAGTGTTTGTCGGCGACCTGGGCATAACAAGAAGACATGTCCGGCTCTTATTGGTGGATTTGGATCATCTGGGTAACATGATTAATTATATATTCTTGTTTAATATTTATGTTTTTTCTCGAACGCTTAACATTAATTCAATTTTTTGTTATCGTGTAGGTCCCATGGAGCCGGTGATTCGTCCAGGCCCAGTTAATCCATCTGTTCTACGCTTGCAGACTTCCCATAGGAGCCACGATGTTTGGAGTGGCGTAGCTGATAGAGTTCTCTCAGTTAGGGAGCATATGGTCAGCGTGGGACGTGAGTGGAGGGTAGATGGCGGAGTACTAGAGTACGTTAGGCTTGCTGGGTTTTACGGTGTACATAGGATTTTGGGAGGAGGGTTTTTGCTTGATCGATCTCTTCTTACGGCGTTGGTTGAGAGGTGGAGGCAGGAGACACATACTTTCCACCTAGTGGTAGGTGAGGCCACCATTACTTTACAGGATGTCTCCGTCCTGTTAGGTCTGAGAGTGCACGGCCCTCCTGTCATTGGACCTCCATTTGAGGGATGGCATGACCTAGTTGAGGAATTGCTGGGAGTTCGACCTGGCCATGATGATAACGGTAAGCCGTTTCTGGAGGGATCTACTTTGAAGTTGACGTGGCTCAGGCGTCACTTCTCACAGATGCCAGAGGGAGCTGATGACTTGACAGTTCAGCGCCATAGCCGTGCTTACATTCTCACTCTCATGGGATACCCGTTCACTGGGACTTCTTCCCCGGCCATGACAGAGTACATGGCTTGGTACCGTCGCATCACGAGACTGGTCATTACTCCACCTTCGCAGGAGCGCCCCCCGAGTCATTACCAGCCAGCTACCTCTGACCTCCTGCTTGTATGAACTTCACTTCATTTCAATCTAGTTCTTACGTTTTTGATTTCATTTTACTAACATTAAAACTACACTTAAATGTAGGCACATGCATTTGCTGATTTGCACGTCCAGCTATCGGGAGCTACTGAGACCATCTCCCACTTGCCACCAGAGACGGCTATACCATTTGCCATACAGACGATGCAGGGTTTTACATCATTTTGTGGCCAAACCTTGTCTAGGGTGGGGCAGTCACACCTTATTCAGCAGCCTCGACCGTCCACGTCTTCATCTTCTACTGTGCACATTATGCCGATCAGACCACCACCTCATCGTGGAGGCCATTCAGCACGTGCCTTCCGTCCACCGACTCCTTCTCAGCATACTATCATGACATCTCCTCCACTAGTGCATCGCCAGTATCAGAGAAACCGACGGCGTAGCAACACTACGTCTGGGGTTGGAGTTGGCCTGGATGACATTCCAGAGGAGACAGCTGCATCATCTTCATCGTCACCTCATGGGAAGAAGCAACGCCCGAGCTAAGTGTATATTTTGGAACTAAACTAATTTTTTTGTAAATGCTTAGAATTGGATTTTGTTATATTTAATCAATTGAAAAATATTCGACTTTGCAATTTCGACTTCCTTAGATCTTCATAAACTTGTTATTTATGGTGGTTGTGTTGAAAATATGCTATATATCTCATGTTTTACAGGTACACAACTTGCAGATTTTTTTTTTTGAGTGATTATGCAAGTTTGAAAAAAAAACCAGTCCAGGGTAAACCGCTACTTCAAGTAGCGGTTTTTCAAAGTAAACCGCTACTTGAAGTAGCGGTTTTCCAAAATAAACCGCTACATAAAATAGCGGTTTTTTGTAAACAAACCGCTACTTCAAGTAGCGGTTTTAAACTAAGAAACCGCTACTTGAAGTGGCGGTTTATTGCAAAGAAACCGCTACTTCAAGTAGCGGTTTACCCTGGACCGGAAAAAAAAAAAAACCGGTTTTTTAACCAGTGCTTACGTGGACGGTAGAATGGGAAAACTTAAAACTTTGGCTGCAATTTGGGAATTGCGGTTCTTCTTGACTTTAATTTGGGAAAGAGCTCTTCAAAAGAAGCCAAAAATTAAACATAAGTGTGCCCTGATACCTACATGACTTTATTTTGGAAGCAACCACACCATCCAATCTGAAACATTTTATTATCGACTTTTTCCACTGTATATAGTTTCTATACACGAAAGATATAACTTATATTCATCACGAAGGCGTAAAAAACAGGTGAAGGTTTTACGATTTATCAACCAACTCTTTTGTACAGATTTATCATCTCATATAATAAATAGTCACAAAATATACATAAACATTCAAGAAATAAAGGTACAAACTTCATGTTTTTACCACATGTGGATTACATACAAACTAACCTTTGTGCGACCTTGCTTACTGGTATGATATTATATTGAACCAAGCTTTTCACTTTAGCTATCAAGTGTAGAGGTATAATGGGTGTTTTCTAGACCAAGAAAAAAAAATGTTATACCTCTAGTACATATATATATTTCAAGTTTATAGATACGCTAAATTATATACCAAAGATTAACATTAATAATTCTAATTCCCTTTTAAAGTTTTAAGCTAATAAGGATATTCACAAGGTAAAGCTTAGCACATTCTCTATGCTCGACAAAACCATTGCCTAACACTCTAGATCAAGGAAGAGGTTCGACACAATAAAACATTCGAAAACAAAAGCCTAATTAACTAAGATAAATTATAAGTCCATAATTAAATATGATTTATCAATGGACACACAACAAGTATTAGCAAACGTAAAGAACATGCAACTTAACCAGTCAACTAACACATTAGCCCCAAATAGACAGACTCCCATAAAGGTCTTCGTACTCAACCCACCTCCATTACTAATATATATCACGAATATATTCTAGGCATTAGATTATTATGTATATATAATTTTTATTGTATTTATTCTTTCCTAGCTGTCAAATATTTAGTTACCTTAGCTTTAGCTAGTTTCCGTATTATTAGCAAATCAGTGGCTGATTTGTAGCCCAAGATTGCTCTTTGTAATTTGTGTAGATTTGGTGAAAGTTGAATGGAAAGGTTACATAATTGATTTTCTTCCATTACAAATCCATAAATTTTGCAAAAAAAAAAACGCATAATTAAGGGCACATAATAAACATATTATGCAGAACACTAGAATTAGATTACGAAATATAAATTTATAAAAACTGTATATTAGACTTGAAAGTGAACTTCCCTGATATCGAGCATGATCAGTCCGATCACCTTGATTATTAAAATTCGGGAATAAAAAAACCCACTAAAGGATAGTGCCGGCTTTAAGATCAAACTTAAGGAGTCCTTTAATTGATGCGAAATCCTGTTTACGGAGAACTTATTATTATAACAATGACTATTCCTTTGATTAATAGTATACCCAGATATTTGACGAACTCCTTTCCTCTCGTTTTCTCATCGGACCCAGAGATATTTCTCCACAAAACATCAAGAACAAACCGTATATTGTTATTAAGAGATTATTATTAAGAGATTTGGTGCTGATAACGTGTTATAAAATTAAAGAGAAGAGAAAGAAAGTTGAGGAAAAAATAGATGTATATTCTTATTGTTGAATGACATGGGAGTATATATATATTATATATATATATATATATATATATATATATATATATATAGTTTCCTTATACAATAATAAATTTAATATCTAAAATATAGTAGAATAATCGTAGGGATATAATGAACATCTACTAAATACATATATTATATAACATTGGATAAACTTCTCAAGTTTATCAAGGAGATAAATATGAATTCTCTCATATTATGTCTTGCTGCTTTACCCAACATCCAGACCAACATTTCTAGATCTAATAAAGAAACCACCTTCATTCGATTCTACTCGGAAATTTTGATGACCAACAAAAATCAAAGCATCGTCCCATTGAATATTCCGGCGATTTGTGACTTCAATCACCACCGGCCATCATCATCACCGCCCACTAATCTTTTTTTCCCTCGATTTCTTTTACTCTTGCTGCGAGAATCAACACAAGCGCCACCAACATTTCCTCTCCATATTCAAAATCAAGGCGCCGCCACCTCTGTTATTTCTTCCGAAGAGAATCCACTGTCAAAGCTCCACCAGCCCGTCGATTTTTCCAGCGAGTTACCGTCTTTCGCCTAGAAATTGAATACCCCCCACAAAATCGAATCACTCCTTCATTTTCGAACAAACGCCGATCAGTTTACAACACCCGTTGTTTGAAGTTCCATCACCAAAGGCTGCAATTTTGCAGATATGGTTGCTATTGAGCGAGTTGGGTATTGACACTACGACGGAGGGTGCAATTGGCTATCCGTAGTGAGGAGCGGGCGCTCCGAGGCACTAACAGAACAGTTCGAAATTTGGTAGCTATGCACGATTTTGACATTTATTGTGGTTTTGTTGAGAAATTGGATTTGTGTTGCAGATTCTTGTGTGTGGTTTTGTTGTTGAACAAGTGAATTAATCAGTGGTGACATTTTTTTATTTTTTTTTTATTTTTTATTTTTATTCTCTTTAATTGGAAAAAAATATTGTTTTGGTGACATTTTTGTTGAGTACCGCTTACATTTGAGGGTATTATTGGTGTTTGTTGAGATGCTGAAAGTTGGGTGTATGAGTATAGTAATTTTAAAATTAAGTTAGTCCCGTGCGATGCACATTTTAATAATAAATAATTTACTTGTAAGTTGTAATATAAATATTTTAAGAAAAACATTATAAATCGTGAATCCCTCTTTTTAGAGTAATTGAGCTAAAATAAAGGACATGGTGTTAGCATTCGTTTTTTATTCATTATAGAAAATTTAAAAGAATTAAAAAAGAGTGGAAAATCCAAACTGTACAATCACTAATAAAATGTAGGAGATTATTTTTTACAAAAATCAGGGTAAGGTGGAAAAAAAGAATGTGAAAGAGACCAATGGTCAATTATTCTACTTCATCGGAATAGAAATTGTGTATTTAAAAACTTATAGAAAAATGTATAATAAATCAATTATTTCCAAACATTAGCTTTACCTTGAAAACAAAAAGAAAAAAAATGATGTCAATAATTGTTTTGGAGGGAATTTTTTTTATAAGAAACTGTCACATAGATAATTATGATGTCAGCGGTAAGTTTTTTAGTATTAGTTATAGATGAGATTGGAATTGGTTATAGAGAAGGATAACCTTGGCTCCATCATTGATAATCAAGTTGATTTTATTGGACCCCCAATCTTTGATGAAGAAATTGATTTCAAATTTGATGTTTGCTCTCAATTATTCTCTTGTTTTCCATCTAATATGCCTTCATTCAATGACAATTGTTACTATGTGAGAGATAATGTCACCAAGACGATATTTAAATTCAATACTATTTCAGGATTCACCATTGTCGCTTTCAATTTTGGAAAATAGAGCTATAAGGTTGAATTTACTAATTGTGCATCGGCTTATGAGAAGATCTCTTTGGTTCCATATCATTTCATTCTTGGATTTGTTGTATGGGTGTTTGATCTGGGAGATTCGTTAATGCTTCTTGGTAACAAGTGATTGATGAGTGGCATTTGTGCCACGATTTAGAGCTCGTTTTAGTGGTTTCCCCCCATGCTTGTAGCTTGTTTCTGGCCTCTTTTACGTCTTTAGCTTCCTTTCTTTATTCTCTTTTCCTTCTAGTTTTATCCCTTTTTTTGTCTCTTTTCTACCTTGGTTTCTTTTATTTATGTTTTGCATGTAAACCTTGATGTTGGACTAAGGAGAGAAGCTTAATTCATGAGGTGCTGTGCAACTATAGAGAGGGCGCACACTGGCAAGCTGCGCGGGCGCTTACATGAAGCAAAATCTGAGCATCAAGGCAGGAACTATGCGTGCTTGATGCGTGACCTAGGAGAGGGCACGCACCCAAGTTGCGTGGGCGCGCAGTCTCTGTGAAACGGTGCACACAGAGTTGAGGAGCAAATTCCAGAATCAGGATAGGAAGTCTGCACGCCTTGGTCGCGCCTATATCGCGAGCTTGCATCATATATGCGCGGTTGCGCAATTATCATACGCGAGCGCGCATCGCTGGGTTTCACTTTTCATACCCAGATTATTGCGGGCGCGCAGAATGCTTGCAAAGGCGTGCATCTAAGTTGGCTACTCTCTTTTAAGCCTTTGTATAAATAGTTTTAAGTCTCTCTCCTTAGCAATTAATTAGGGTATTAGCTTAGCATAATCTAGGGTTTTCTTAGCTTAATCTTAGAGAGAGAAACACTAATGTTGTGGTCTTAGATGACCTGTAATGAACCATTTTAAAGATTAATGAAGCTCCATTAGTAATTTCTTTCCGTTAACTTCTTATTTACTTACTATATCTCTTTCATTTGCTTGTTAATCATATCTTTCCTTGTTAGTTGTGTGATTAACTTGGTTCCACCATGATTAGTGAGTAATCCCCTAACTAAAAGGATGGTGATGGGTTAATCTAATCTTGAGCATGTTGGGGATTGAGAATAAGGGTTGATTAGTGATTAAAGTCTTTGTTTTTCATGAGTTACCAACTATTTCTATTGAGTAGCCAATCAATGGGTTATGGTTGGGTGAGTTGACTTCGATTTATGAAGATAGTGTTATTGAATGATGCTCATTAGATGATTCATGTTAACTTACCTCATTTTAGACATGATTACGACGATTGTGTGATTGTGTATGTTTGAGAAAGTAGTTGCTCCCGATAGGAGAGTAGGCTATGCTTTTAATCATCTTTCATGAGAAATTTAATTTGCTTGATTCCCACTTCCTTTCCCCTATCATTGCTTGAGTGAAGATTTGCATTGATCCATTTCCTTAGTGTTTATTATACTTACTTTTCCCTCTAGTTTAATCATAATTCGTTAGTGTTCGTTCTTTTGTCCAATCTAGCTCGATTATAGTGTTTTAGCATCTCCCTATGGTTCGACCCTTTACTTTTCTTATACTCATATTAGGTTTGTTTAGGTTTATACGTTCTATTTGATTTAGGGATAGATAGTAACGACCTATTTATTCCCTTATCAAATTGGCGCCGGGGAGACGGCTTCCATTACTTTTTCACTATCTTATTGAGACTAGCTCACTTTTATTAGTTTGTTTGTGTTACTCTTGTTACTTGTCAATGCTCACGTTTTGCTTAGCTTTGTTGTATACACAGGGGACATACTGGCACAAGGTCTTTGGTACCCATTGACCCCGAGTTAGAACGATCCTTGAGTATGTTGCGAAGAGAAGCAAGAGAGCGTTGTAGAAGCCACAAAGCCAATAGTCTTACACCTTCAAAAGAGGTAAACAAACACCAACTCCTCCAAATTCTTCTAGTGAGGTTGAAAAGGATATCTATAGTCATTCTTCTTCACTACATTCGGATATCAATCCCTTTTCCAATTTCAACTTCGACGAAGACCATTCTCCAAAGATGGGAGAAAATACAACCTTGAAGCGTCTAGGGGCTCCCGAAGCCTTTAGAGTACAAAGTGGGATTCTAGCTCTTACTACTCAAGCCAACAACTTCGAAATCAAACCCAATCTGATTGCGTTGATAGAACGGAAGCAATTATCGGGTGGAAAGTTTGAGAGTCCTCATGAGCACCTCAAAGAATTTGAGAAATATTGTGATACGATAAAAGCCAATGGGGTTACTCAAGAATACATTCGGCTAAAGATGTTCCCGTTATCTTTAATTGGGAAAGGTTTAGAGTGGCTAGAGAAGGAGGTGCCTCCTAATTCTCTCACAACATGGGACCAAGTCACTTCGGCATTCTTAAGGCGGTTCTACAATCATTGGAAAACCGCCGAGGCTCGATCCTTGATTCAAGGCTTTTGCCAAAAGGGTGGAGAATCCCTAAGTGTGGCTTGGGAATGATACAAAGAGCTCCAACGTCAATTTCCACATCATGGGATTCCTAAGTATCAACTCATTCACACTTTCTATGGTGGTCTCACACCTCAAGGAAGAACAAGTCTAGATGCCGGGGCCGATGGTCCTATCATGAACAAAAGAGAGGATGAAGTGGAAGAGATCATAGAGGAGGTCGCGAGGCATTATGAAGATTGGTACGAGGGTGATAGAGAGGCACGGTCTACTGTTTGGAGGAAGCCAATGCAATCACCAATATCACTACCCAAATCTCCAAAATGGCCTAGCAGATGGATGCCCTAATGAGAGAGAGAACAAATCTTCAAGGTAATACCTCCTCTTCAACCAAGGGAGGCCAAGGTATGAGTTTTAACAATTCTAGCTACAATTCCATGCCTCCTAGTTGTGTGTTTTGTGATGTTTGTGGTAGTTATGATCATGAGTCACGAGGTTGCATGTATCTTGATGCTTCCCAATCCCCTTCCCTTGAGAATTAGAATGAAAATAATGTTGAATGTGAATGCTATGACTTACAATCCTCGCATGGGGAATATGGGGAACATGAGGCCAAACCATAATCAAATGGGGAATTGGAATCAAAATTGGAACCATGGTTGGAACCAAAGTGGTGGTGGTTATGATAACCAAATACCATGGTGGGGGAGGCCCTTCTAATTACAAAGAAAGAGACTATCTTAACCAAAGAAGTTATGGTAATCAAATAAACAACACAACCCCCACTACTATGACCATTAAAACTAAGGTTTTGGTGATCTAAGTAACATGGGGAACAATCAACAAAGGAATGTTTCCAACCAAGGCACCGGGGGAAATAGAGCTCAACATGCTACTCTCTATGCGCAAACCAACAAGCCTCCGGGTTTCCATCAACCCCAATTTCCTCCACCTCAACAACCCCTTCAACTTGAGGCCCCACCAAATGATCTCATAATGGTTAAGCTTGATGCTATGATGAAAATGCATGAAGAGGATAAAAAGCGAACAAATGCTCACATGAAAATGCTTGAAACTCAAATCACTCAACTTGCATCTAGTTCTTCTTCTCCTTCCTATTCTTCTACCCTTTTTAGTTATAGGGTTAGCCCTAAACCCATGTATGCCGTGACAACTAGGAGTGGGAAAGTGGTAAGGGGTGACCCTATGGTAGAGAATAAGTCTCAAGAAGGAGTTGGGATGGATGGTGATGATGATACCTCTAAGGTGAATGAACCTTTGAGTGTGGAAAAGGAGGTTGAGAATGTCAGGAAAGAGGATGAGAGAGTTTATGATGTCCAATAGAAAAATACCGCAAAAGAAACAACACCCATACCTTTGAAAAAGCAACCAAGAGAGGAGAAATTACCTTACCCTTCATGATTTGTAAGATCCAAACTTGATGCTCAATTTGGGAAGTTCTTAGATGTCATTAAGAATTTGCATGTTTCCCTTCCTTTTGTTGATTCAATGAAACAAATGCCTAACTACTCCAAATTCTTGAAAGATCTTTTGAGTGGGAGAAGGGAGTGTGAAACCGTGAACCTCACCGCAAGTTGTAGTGCCATTATTTCTAACAAACTTCCAACCAAATTGAAAGATCCGGGTAGTTTCTCCATTCCTTGTTCCATAAATGGTGTTGAGTGTGAGAAGGCTTTGTGTGATTTGGGGGCAAGTGTAAGCCTCATGTCCTATTTCGTCTACCAAAAGCTTAGTGTTGGAACCTTCTTCCCCACAAATGTCACTCTCTAACTAGCGGACCGATCCACTAAGTTCCCCATGGGAAAGGTTAAAGATATTCCCCTTAGGGTTGTAAAGTTTCACATTTCCCGTGGACTTTTATGTGCTAGAGATGGATGAGGATGAGAGAATTCCTATCATTTTGGGTAGACCATTTCTAGCTACCTCTATAGCAATTATCGATGTGAGAGAGGGCAAGATGACCTTAATAGTTGACGATGATTCCATTGTATTTGACTTGAATAGTGTCATGCAACAACCCTCCTCAAGTGGTGAATGTTTTACAATTGATGTTCTTAATACCGTGCTTGATGAATTCTCTCGCTCCCATATGCATGTTACTAATGATACTCTTGAGAATATTTTGTTGAATGTGCTCATGATAGTTCCATAAGATGAAGTGCTTGCATATGAAGCCATGCTCAATGAGAACGTAGAAGAACCAATTTATTAAAGCAACACATTCCCGCTTGACCTCGATTATGAAGATGATAAGAGAGTAGCTCTACAAGGCAAGGAAGCACCGAAGGTAGACTTGAAACCTCTACCTTCGGGCTTGAGGTATGCATTTCTTGACTCCAACAATGCATTTCCTGTAATTATCAATTCCTCCCTCACGGAAAAGCAATCTTCTCTTTTGATCGATGTCTTGAGGAAACAAAGAAACGCGTTGGGCTATTCTGTTGATGACATCAAGGGTATTAGCCCTGCTCTTTGTATGCATCGATTTGATGTATAGGAGGGTGCTAAGCCGTGTAGGCAAAGGCAACAGAAACTTAATCTTTCCATGAAAGAGGTTGTAAAGAAAGAAGTTTCTAAGTTACTTGATGCGGGGATCACCTACTCAATAGATCATAGTGATTGGGTATCCGGGGTTCAAATAGTGCCCAAAAAATGAGGGATGACGGTAGTGGAAAATGATAAAAATCAATTGATCCCAACCCGACTTGTCACGGGTTGGAGAATGTGCAATGACTATTGTCAATTGAACACAAACACTTCCTAGGATCATTTCCCACTACCTTAAATTGATCAAATGCTCGAGAGGCTTACAAGACATGCTTAATTTTGTTTTCTCAATGGCTATTCGGGATTTATCCAAATCCTATAAATATGAGGGATCAAGAGAAGACGACCTTTGCATATACCTACGGTACTTTTGCCAACCGTAGGATGCCATTCGGTCTTTGTAATACCCCGCAACGTTTCAACGTTGCATGATGTCCATTTTTAGTGATATGATTGAAGAAGAAATGGAAGTCTTCATGGATGACTTCTCCGTTGGAGGAGTCACCTATGAAGATTGTCTTTCCAACTTATGTTTTTGTTTAGAAAGATGTGAGAAGGCTAAGCTCGTGTTGAATTGGGAAAAATGCCACTTCATAGTGGAAAGTGGCATAGTCCTTGGCCACAAGATTTCCCAAGCCGACATTGAGGTGGATAGGGCCAAGGTGGAATTCATAGAGAAATTCCCTCCTCCCACTAATGTGAAGGAGGTGAAATTAATCCTTAGCTACGCCGGGTTTTATCGGCGTTTTATAAATTAAAGATTTTCTTTGATTGCCAAGCCCCTCACATCTCTCTTACAACAAGATAAGAAGTTTATATTTTACGAAGCTTGTCATGATGCATTTTGTAGGTTGAAGGAAGCTTTATGCCCCACTCCCATAGTCCAAGGCCCCGATTGGTCCTTACCGTTTGAATTGATGTGCGACGCAAGTTTTGAGGCAATCGGATCGGTCTTGAGGCAACGAAAGGATGTGTAGCTCCATGTCATACACTATTTGTCCAAAACTCTCAATGAAGCTCAACGAAATTACACTACTACCGAGAAAGAGTTCTTGGTAGTCCTTTGAGAAGTTTAGGGCCTACCTCATTGGCTCCAAGACAATAGTGTATACCGATCATTTGGCTCTCAAGTATTTGGTAAGCAAGAAGGAAGCCAAGCCCCAATTGTTGAGATGGGTGTTGGTTCTTCAAGATTTTGATTATGAGATGAGAGATAAGAAAGGAACCCAAAACGTAGTTGCGGACCACCTTTAGAGATTGGGAGGTGCTAGAATGCATGAAGATGATTTGCCAATAGATGATGCTTTGATGGATGATGTCCTATATGCTCTTGAGGAGGAATCTGAGCCTTAGTTTGCCAACATCATGAATTATTTGGCTGGTAGCGCCATTCCTCCGGATTTCACTCCTCAACAACGTTAAATCCAACTACGTAAGGCGGGGATCATCAATGCTATATCGGATAGCAAATGGGTGAGTTCCGTCCATGTAATCCCTAAAAAGGGTGGCATCACCATTGTGAAGGATGATAAGGGAGAGGAAATCTCCACGCGGACGATGACCGGGTGGAGGATGTGCATTGAGTATAGGAAGTTGAATAAAATTACAAAGAAAGCTCACTTTCCTCTTCCTTTCATCGACCAATTGTTGGAAATATTGTCACGTCATGCCTTCTATTGCTTCTTAGATGGATACTTGGGATTCTTCCAAATCCCAATCCATCCTAAGGACCAAGAGAAGACTACCTTCACTCTCCCCTATGGGACATTTGCATACCGAAGGATGCCATTTGGTCTATGCAATGCCCCGTCTACATTTCAAAGTTTTCTAATGTCATTTTTTTCCGAAATGCTTGAGGAAGAAATTGAAGTTTTCATGGATGATTTTAGTGTTGGTGGCTCGTCTTTTGACACTTGCCCTGCAAACCTTAAGAGAGTGCTCAAGAGGTGTCAAGAGACGAGTCTTGTTTGGAATAGGGAAAAGTGCCACTTTATGGTCGAGGAAGGCATTGTCCTAGGCCATAAAGTGTTCTAAGAAAGAAATTGAAGTAGATCCGGCAAAGGTGTCGGTAATAGCCAAGCTACCCCTGCCTATCTCCATCACCGAGGTACGTGTCTTTTTGGGGCATGTCGGCTTTTACCGAAGGTTTATAAAAGATTTTTCCACAGTTGAAAAACCTTTGACCGGATTGCTTCAAAAAGATGTTGAATTTCTCTTTGATGAATCTTATCTTGTGGCCTTCAACTCACTCAAGGAAGCTCTTGTTTCGGCCCCCATTGTGCAAGCTCCCAATTGGGACTTGCCTTTTAAATTAATGTGTGATGCTACTGACTATGCAGTGGGCGCCATTTTAAGCCAAAGAAAAGAGGGAAGATCACATGTCATATGCTGTGGTAGTAGGACCCTTGACGATGCTCAAAGGAACTACACTACCACGGAGAAAGAGATGCTAGCGATGGTCTTCGCTTTGGACAAGTTTCGTTCATATCTCATTTGTTCCAAGGTGATAGTGTATACGAACCATGATAAGGTTCGCTACCTAATGCATAAGGAACATTCTAAGCCACGAGTTATTAGATGGGTTATCCTACTTCAAGATTTCGATATCGAGATGAAGAAAAAGAAAGGAGCCGAGAACCATGTGGTGGACCACTTGTTCCGGCTACCTCTTGAAGACAAGGTTTATGACAAAGAAGTTCAACCAATCAAAGATGAATAAGGAATTGAATCCCTAATGGCAATCTCTTCGACTTCTAGCCCTTCGTTCGTGGACATCGCCAATTATTTGGCTAGTGGAGTCACTCCATTTAGGTATTCTTCCCAACAGAAGACGAGATTTTTCAAAGAGGCGAGAAGGTACTTTTGGAATGACCCATATCTATTCAAAATATGTAGAGATGGAATCGTTCATCGATGTGTGCCAGATTAAGACGATGGAAAAAATCTCGTAATCTCTCCTATGCTGGCCAACTATGCATCGTGATGCCCAAGAATTCATAAAAAGTTGTGATTGATGTCAAAGGTGTGGGGGCATCACTAGGAGGGATAAAACGCCCCAACAAGGCATTCTTGAGGTCGAGCCATTTAATGTATTGGGAGTGGATTTCATGGGACCTTTTGTGTCATCTTGTGGGAATTCATATATCTTGGTGGCGGTGGATTATGTCACCAAATGGATTAAGGCCATCCCATCTCCCACAAACGACCATAAGGTCGTTCTCAAACTCCTCAAGAAGGTCATCTTTCTGAGGTTTGCGGTGCCAAGAGTTCTAATTAGTGATGGCGGTTTTCACTTTGTAAAGAAGCAACTTGAATTGTTTCTCAAGAAATACGGCGTTCATCACAAGCTAGGACTTCCCTATCACCCCCAAACCCAAGGCCAAGTGGAGGTTTCGAATAGAGAGATCCAGAATCTCCTTGAGCGTATGGTGAACCGCATGAGGAAAGATTGGTCCCTTCGGATCGATGATACTCTATGGGCTCTAAGAATCGCATAAAAGACTCCCATCGGCACCACTCCATATAGATTGGTATATGGGAAGGCATGTCACTTGCCGGTAGAGCCTGAGCATAAAGCTTGGTAGGCAATCAAAGAGTTGAACACGAACTTGTCATTGGCAAGGGAGAAGAGATTGTTGAAGCTAAATGAACTCGAGGAACTCCGCTACGATGCCTATGAGAGCTCGCGGCTATATAAGGAGCAAACAAAGAAATGACATGACTAAGGAATCAATAAGAGATTTCAAGGTTGGGGATGAGGTTTTATTATTCAACTCAAGACTTCGTCTTTTCCAAGGGAAACTCAAATCTAAGTGGTCGGGTCCGTTCAAGACCTCAAGGGTCACTCCTTATGGCTCGTATGAAATCGATGTGGGAGATCGCAAGTTCATGGTGAATGACCACCGTCTCAAGCTTTATTTTTGCAAGGAGAAAATTGGTCTTATTGATTGTCTTCGGCTTGATCCTTTGGGTTCTGAGCCATCTTCTATATAATCATGATTGGTTGGACTATGGTTAAGCTAATGATCTTCAAAACAAGCGCTTCCGGGAGGCAACCCGAGTTCTAGAGTTTAGTTCTTTTATTATCAATTTGGATTATCTTGGATTTCGATTCGATTGATTTTTTTTTTATTGTTAATTTTTGTAGGGTTGAATTTTGGATGAGAACTTTGGCTAAGTAAGGAGAAATCACTAGTGGAAAAAATTCTATTAGCAGCGCCCTGTTAGCAACTAGCGTTAAATATGTGAGTTACTAAAACACTAATTGCAACTGACTAAAATAATGCTAGTTACAAATACTAAGTCATTAGCAACTGGCATATTAATGTACACTACTAATAGTTGGCAATTCAATGTTAAAATTTATATTAGCAACTGACTTATTTAATGGTAGTTGCAAATATTATGGGATTTGCTACTGACGTAAAACGCTGGTAATATCATCTAATTTAAAATTAAACTTCTTACTAGTAATTGGCCTATTTAATGTCCGCTACAAATACTCGGTAAAATAAAAAAGTTGACCAAAATATTTGTAACTAGTTCTTTCAATATATATATATATATATATATATATATATATATATATATATATATATATATATATATATATATATATATATATATATATATATATATAACTTGCATATCAAGCGCTAATGAGTGCCATTTATGGCACTCAAATGACGTTATTTTAGGATGATTTTAGTTGCTTTTATAGCTTTCTTTTATTTTTCCTCTTAGTTATGATCTTTTATTCTTTAGTTTGTCCCATTTTCGTTTATTTTACCTATTCTTCTATTTCTCGTAGATTTTATCGTGTTTTCTCTTTTATTTGTTCTCCTTTCTTTGTTTGTAGGTATAAGGTGAAGTCCAAGACAACCCTTCATGATGATTTCTCAGGTTAGATGATGCTTAAAGTGCAAGGTAGAATCTCTCATATACCTCACAAGGTAAGAAATGACTAGCTTCAAGAATTAGTGATTGCGCTCACAAGCTGCGCTCGCATGAAACCGTGGTGTTGAACCCACCGTAGACTCCATTTCCGGACTTCCATATCTAATGACGATCAAGAGGAGCGCACCACCTACATTGAAGAGCGCACGAAGGAGATGCCCTATTCCAGTGGCGCAGGCGCGCAGCCTAAAAGCGCGGGCGCGCCACTTGTGATCCCTGTTCCGTACCCAGATTATTGCGGGCGCGCATGCTCATGAGAGGGGCGCGCTCGTACGGGTCTATTTTTGGACATCTTCCTTATTTCTCCTTAGTCAGTTTTACTATAAATAGAATTTCCTTCTAATTTTTATGAACAACTAGAATTAGACTTCAACTTCCATTTTTATACTAGATTTTAGAGAGAGAAACTTGAGAGAGAAAATGGTGATTTCTACATTTGATCTTCTTCTACTTTGAATGTAAGCACAATTTCCTTGATTTGATCTAAGTTTGTAAGATTCTTCTTCTTCTTAATTCAATCTCTTTGCATTTGATTTTGATTAATTGATGCGATTTCAAGTTGATTGACTTATTTGATCTTGATTAGTTTGTTTTGCAATGATGATGATGAATTTGTTGATTAGTTTAGTTTTGCCTTTTCAATTCACCATGATTAGTGAGTAGATTCTTTGCTAGAGTGATGGTGAAGCATGTATGAATGATGGATCTTTGCTAATTGATGGATTTTGATTGATTGAATGTTGTAATTAGATTGGTTGATAGAATTGTGCATGTGTTTGGATTGATATGAGTAGCTAACCTTGATTTTCAAGCTAGATTACATTGTGATCCCTAATGACATGACCACTTGATTTAGGGATTGCATTTATTGATTGAATTTGATTTGTGATTCTTCTTTCTAACCTTTCATAGAGGAAACCTAGCTTGACTTCTAGGAGATAACCTTTTGAGTTCTTTTTATTGCATTTACTATTTTCCCTTGCAACACTTGGTTGATCGATTCCCCTTAATTAGCATTCCTATCTTGATTGCATGTGGATCTTAATCCCTAGTGCTTTTGATATTGAATTTCTTCATTGATTTAGTTGCTTGAGACCATAGTTTACACAATCAACACCTTGCCATTCTTCGAAGTAGCTTGACCGTAGGCTACAATAACCTTTCCCTCATTCCTCGTGGTTTGACCCTTGACTTACCCCTATACTTTGTTTAGGATTGTTCGAGTGTTTACAAATTTTGTTGATAAAGTTTTGAGCATATAACGACGTTTTTAGATCCTTTATCAAATGGTGTCATTGCCGGGGAGCGACTTAGTTTGTTTGCTATAGTTGTTGAGTCTTTTTCATTTAATTTGAAAACACAAAAAGATTTTCCTATTTAGGCTACATTTGTAGCCCTGCTACTAATTGTTTCCTTTGAGATTGTATGCATAGTGCACGTGTCCGACCTCTAGTGCCTTTTGATCCGTAAATTGAAAGGACAATTTCTAGAAGGAGAGTTGCTTCAAGGTCCTTGAGCCCCAATCATTCACAAGAGGAAGTACACAAGAAGAAGAACAAGCAATCATGGGTGAAAATCCAAGAGTATCCTTGAAGGAGCTAGGGATACCCGTGTGCGTATTGGTTTGAAAGTGGCATAGCACCACCCACCACCCCTGCAAACGACTTTGAAATAAGACCCGCAATGATCACATTGATAGAGAGGCGACAATTTAGTGGAGCCAAGCACGAGAGTCCTCTAAACCACCTCAAGGAATTCGAAAAGTATTGTAATACCATCATAGTGAATGGAGTTTCTCAAGAATTCATCCGCCTAAAGCTTTTCCCTTTCTCACTCACAGGGAGGGTTTTGGAATGGTTGGATAAAGAGGTGAAGCCTAATCCATTGCGTACTTGGGATGAGGTCATAAAGGAATTCCTATCTCGATTATACTCCCATAAGTAAACGGTGGAAGTTAGAACACTCATCCAAAGCTTCAAGCATAAGCCAAGTGAGAGTTTATATGAAGCTTGAGAAAGGTACAAGGAGTACCAAAGAGAGTGTCCTCATCATGGGATTCCAACCTATCAAACAATTCAAATCTTCTATGGAGTCTTGAGTCCTCAAGGCGAGTCTTGTCTAGATGCGAGAGCCGGAGGTCCAATCATGAATAGAACGGAGGAAGAAGTTGTTAATATCATTGAAGATGTAGTGAGGCATTACATGGATTGACAAGATGGTGATCGAGAGTCCACAAGCAAGAGTAGCTCCATGGTTTATTCCGTTGATCATCTCAATGCCATCAACAATTTGTCATCGCAAATCTCAAACCTAGGGAAGGAGATGACCTCTATCAAAGCCAAATTGGAGAGTGCTTCTTCATAAGCGCCTATTATTCCCTCCAAAAATAAGGGGAGAGGTACATCTTCTAACCCTACTCTTCCTTATACTTCCAATAACATGCCTAGTGGATGCTTGTTTTGTGATGCGTGTGGTTCATATAATCATGATGCTTCTAATTGCCCTCATTCTTTTTCGAATGCTTGTGATGATTTTGATAGTAATGAGAGTGAGCATGTGAACTTTGTGTCCAATAACAACGGACAAAGATTTGATAATTACAGAGGTTAAGGCAATGTGAATTTTCACTACCAAGGGAATTTTGACAATTATAACCAAGGTGGTGGTTATAGGAACTAAGGAAACCAAGGTTTCTGAGGTAACTATAACAATCAAGGTTATAGTGGCCAAAATCAAAGCCATGGCTTTGGTAATCATAACCTAAACTTTGGAAATCAAAACCAAGGTTATGGTAACCAATACCAAGGTAGAGGTAATTGGAACAACCAAGGTAGGGGTAATTTTCGAAACAATTCACAAAGAGGCCCTTCACCCGATTTTGTTCCAAAGACCTAAGCCCAAGGTGATAATTCCTTTGAACCAAAAGCATCATCTAGGTCTAATCTTGAAGAAATTGTTTAGAATCAAACTAAGTTTCTTACTACATACATGGGTGTGAGTGACAGAAAGTTCAATGAGATGATGACACATAACAAGATGCTTGAGACCCAAGTCATCCAACTAGCAAATTCTTTGAAAGACTATGCTAGTCCTTCTTCTCTACTTTCACAAGGTCTTGACCCCAAGGAACCGGTTTATGCTATCACCACTAGAAGTGACAAGTACCTAGAGGAGAGTGTTTCTAAGAGGAGTCAAGAGAAAGAAAGGGTGAGTGTTTCTTCTCTACCTGAGGAGCGCCCGCTCTTGGCGATTTCAGCGAAAAGGAGAATCGTGTATACCCCCGATTTTCCCCCTTTCTTTCCCTCATTTTCTCACTCCTCTTCTTCACTCAAACCCTAGCTTTCTCTATCTACTCTCAATCCCACTCATCCCTTTCACTAATCTCTTGAATTCTTGCAACAATCTCCTCAATGTTTCATCACAAATCTCATATTTCCACCATTGTTGACGAGATCTACCGAATTTCTTCCATTTTTGGTTCTTCAATTCTTAGCTTGTTTTCAAGCTATTTGGTATGATTTACTTACTCTTCTCTATTTTAAAGTTAATTTTGTAAGTATCTTTTGCTGTTTTGTTGATTAATTTGTGATTTGGAGTTCCTCATTTCATGAATTGTATGACAATTTCAACTTTCATGTACTACCTTGTTGTGAAGCTCAAGAATGTGGTATAATTTTCAGTAGTATGTGTTTGGTTTGTCATACTTTGGCTAAATTTCATATTGAATGTTTTAGTGATGAAATTCATTTGGAAAATGTTCTTACTAAAAATGTTGGTTTTGATATGAGGTCCGATAATTGTATGACATTGTATAAGGTGAAATTGTTCTATGGTGGATTGATGATTAATTGTTGGTGAAATAATATATGGTATGTTACCTTGATAGTATGACCAAGTTTATGTTTCAATTTGATGTTGATTGTGAATATGAACATAATATTGAGCTAATTTTGAACTTACTCTCATGCCTTTTGTTTCGGGGATTTATGGTGTCCTACGGGAGAGTTACAATTCCGGGACTAGATCCGTGCGCCTATACCTGCAAAACAATGGAAACCCCCAGGGATGGGGGCTCTGTCTCCGACGATCAAGTTAGAACGTGTTTGAGGAGTAAATGGTGCAGAAAGTAAAAGGGGATCTGGTTCCTCAGAAGAGAGGAGTGATCAATCTGGCTACGGTGGGTAGCCTCAAGGGGGTGCACTTAATGCTAAGTAAGGTCTAGCGATTAGTATGCACGTGTGTTTAGGCTTCTCTCGGTGAGTTGATTTTGTGTTTAATGGAGGCTATTCATCTGCTTTTATAGCCTCGAAGTACGTGCCCAATACTAGGTTTTCTGGCAAAACTTAGGACTGATTAGGCTTGCCTCGGGACTCAGGCCTTTGACAGCCGTTTTCTAGGTTGGCAGGTTATGGGCCACGTGGCATAGCCTGATTAGTCCATGTTGGACCTCTTGAAGTGTGACATGTAGCGAACGCTGATTGGTCCATGTGGCGGACACGTGGTAGGTCCGGATTGGTCAACTTGTCATGGGTATTTTTACCCTAATCATTAGCCCCTTAGAAGAAGTAATCTCTCTTTCCAGGAGGGATTGTTCCTTTCGAAAGTTAGACCCTCGAGGCATGTTAGGTCGGCATTTTGTCTAGTTTTAATGGAAGATGGACTTGATTAACTTAGAAAATTTTGATACCTTGGGCGGTATGACATTTTCAAAGTTAATCAATCATAATAATGATTGCCGTCGAACTAGACAGATGCCGATTCTTAGCCCCACTATGCAGATAGCCCCTGATCAGGTAGACAATCAACTATTGAATAGGGGGTAAGCGCTTAATATTATCCGGCCGTCGGCCTCTTTTGGTTCGTTCTTATTATGAAATGCAATATACTAAGTTTGGTACTTATTAGTTTATTTTGTTGGGTGATGGCTGGTCGTCTTCTATGGTGGCTGCGTAGAAGCAGGCGTCAGATGGGACGTCCAACCGAAGTAGCTACGCCTGTTGGGTTACAGGCGACAGCTTAAGTATAGCCAACCTAGTAGTGGTCGAGTACCTCTATTTGCCAAAAAACAGGCGGACTGCTCATAACTTTTAGGTTCCGTACTAGGTTGGTTGAGTGACTATGAGTAAACCTTGGGGTTACCCAGTCTCCGTTACTCGAGTTTGAGTAGTAGAAGAATCAGGCGGCTTAGGCCGACTGAACCCCTTTATTCGCCAAGTTTTGCTTGGCTATTAACTCAAATTGTGCCAAAATGTTTCGGCATGGTTTTACAGGGCTTGATGTAAATCACCAAGTTTGATGGGGACAGCCCGTCTGTTTCCGTGAACGGGACGCCTGGCCGGAGTAGCTACGCCTGCATTGGTTGCAGGCGGTAACTTCTATCAGATCTAGTAGGAATAGTGGTCGAGAGCCCCTGTTTGCCAAAAAACAGGCGGACCTCTCATACCCTTTAGGTTACGTACTAGGGAGGGCGACTGGTTAACCTTGAGGTTAGTAAATCACCGCCACTTTGGTTTGAGTAGTAGAGGAATCAGGCGGCTTAGTCCGGCTGACCCCCTTGATTCGCCAAGTTTTGCTTGGCAATTAACTCAAATGGTACCAATTGTCAATATAGTAGGAATAGTGGTCGAGTACCTCTGTTTTCTAAAAAATAAGCGGACTTCTCGTACCTTTTAGGTTCCGTACTAGGTTGGTTGAGCGACTATGAGTTAACCTTGGGGTTACTCAGTCTTCGTCACTCCAGTTTGAATAGTAGAGGAACCAGGCGACGTAGGCCGGCTGGCCCCCTTGATTCGCCAAGTTTTGCTTGGCTATTAACTCAAAGGGTACCGCCTGCATTTATCCCAAGTAATGACAGGCGGTTTCCGACTCAGATGTGAACTGGCTACCACTGGTTTAGTTAGCGGTACGTTTATCTTTGTTTCGAGGGTAAACGACTACGTGGTTGTCCTTGGGGACAGTCGTTAGGGGCCATTTTTTTGGTTTATAGAGCATTATTCTACCAAAAAGGGAGCTGCTCTCTGCGACGAATCTCATCCGGAGGGATGTCGCCGGACGCCTGCTATGATGTCGGGACAGGTCTTATTTGTTTAATTTTAAGATAGGATCAGTTGGCCTGGCGCCTGGGCTGATCATCTAGGCTTTGGCCTCGTTTAGTTCTTGGTGAACGTAGGTGCTAAGTTTCCTTAGACTTAGTATAGGAGTGTAGTCGTCTGTTTTGAGTTCAGGCGACCATCTTTTATGGAGAGTAGCCAGCTGTATGTTCAGACGGCATGCCCCTCTAATGATTGAGTAAAATACACGATGGAGAGTAGCCGATTGTAAAGGTACAGCCGGAATGCCCCAAGTACAGGCGGCATGCCCCTCTGAATCAGTACAAAGTACTGAAAAAATTGCAAGTGTTAGAGCAGATGGATACGCTAGTTCCCTTCCATGGAGGGTGGATGACGTTGGGACGCCTCCTTCTTTGATTGTTGACTCTAATTTCTTCGAATGGGAACAGGCGGTCATGCTAAACTTGTTCTTATGCGGTTTTTGACCTTGCTGTCTATTTCCATCCAGCCCCACACTCTGTCTTGACTCGTACTATTTCAGGAGGTCGCCTTGACCCAAGTACATGTGTTGAGCATCTGGTTGACACACACTCGGATAGAAAACGTGAAATTGTTAAAGTACCTAGGCGCCACTTGGCATGCTTCATATACATGTGGTCAGTACTCGAGCTATTAACACTCTGCTAACCTAATCAGGGTGCCGCTTGAATCTTAACAATGATGATGATGGTTTAAGATCTTAATTAATGCTCAAGCTACCAGGACAAGCTAACCAGGCGATGCTTTCCCATGGCGCTTGCTTTTTATTTGATTTTTAAATTGAGTAGCACATGCGCTACGCATCCAGACATCTCAAGGCTCGGCCCACATATTTTTCGCCGGTCTTTGGCCCCTTGGTGAAATTCCTGGCTGGTGTCATTAATGATGGTCGGCTACTTTCATAGCTACGAGACTTCTTCGTATAGAGGGCCGACTACTATTCATGCCGCCTCTCTTTCTTGATAGACCAACACGCAAATAAGTGGAAGTAATCCACGAAGGGAAACACTCTTCACTAGGGTGCCGCCTATGCCGCCGGGTTTAATACCTTAGGCAATATTTTTATCATAATAATGATTGCTTGTGGCAATAAATATGCATGCGGGGAGCCGTCTAGCCCCACTCTCGGCATATTTAGATGCCCTACGCTAGTTCCACCATACTCATACGTGATAGGCCGGTTTCTCTTATAATCACGAGGCCTTGCTTGCAATAGGCCGCTTGCTTGCTAGACGCAGTGCTTAACATAGTTGCTGGATGTTGGGCTAATGCCTTTGTTTTCATTGGTTCGATTGATAGGCAAGCCAAATAATACAGCTGCCGGCTGGTTTTGCTAGGTGTGCCGACTGACTTCGTAGCACTCTTGCTTACTAGCTTGTGATACAAATACCTGTGACTTTCCGGCCACTTGATGCCGGCTGATCCCGCCGATGACGAGAGCAATAGGGGCCGCCTTCTCTGAAGCTTCACAAACGACTTCACAAAATAAGACGTCAATAACCATCTTGCGTAGCCGGCCATGCGTAACATGAGCACTCACGTTGCTTGTATGCGCTGCTTTGTGAGAGCTGGCCAGATGTTTGGTTTGTTGCATTAAGTGCCGCCTGTTTTGTAGAACCTACCAGGCCGAATGTCGCTGCCTCTCCCATGTCGGCTGTGTTTGTGGGTTTATGGAGCCTTTGAGACTCACTATGGTTGGGAGGTGGAAGTTGACACTATAATGCCGCCTATTGGACATTTTTGGTGTCCGGTCTTGAGAAGCCAAAGGCCCATGGTTGCTTCCCCTTGGTGTCGTATTTCTATGCCCAACATCGCAATCAAGGCTGGATGGTTCCTTTGATTTTTCTGGGGCTACATTGCTCCAATTTTCACAACCAACTAACTCTTTTGATCTTGCTTTATACGAGGCCAAATTGTCTTTCGGCTTGCCCATGATTCTAAGAATCACGTAGCTTGAGTTTACTCGCGGAGCCCATCGTAAGATAAGGCCGGCCGTTTATGGTAGTTGTTGCCGCCTGCTAGTTTGAGGAATGATGCCAAGGTGCCGGCTGCTCCGCTTCGTACCGGCGAATGGCTTCAATGGCCGGCTGTTTTATTGTTGGCCATTTTCTTATCCCAACTCTGCTAAGTTCAACCAAGGTACCTAACTGGTTGTTATTTAATAATCATGAGGTTGCTGCGTGCATGGTACTAGGCTGCCTGCCGCCTACCGCCTGATCAGGTGCTGGGTAGTTGCCGCCTGTTCCAGCATGGGTGCCAATGCCCAGCCTTTCACAATGGCCGGCCGTAATGAGCTACTTGGGTGAAGCGAAACAATCGGTCACATAGGAGGTGGTCACCGTATGTAGACGTAAAGCACCGAATGAAGGTGATTACCGAAGCGAAACAGTTTTAAATTAAGAAAGGTGCTTCCTAGTGCCAATTAAGCTTGAGTGGACGTAAGGCTTAATGATGATAATAGCCTCCTGTGATGTTCCTAGTCGACATTAATGCCGCCTAGTAGTGATCATTAGCCATAGGAGCTTGTCATGATATTGGCACGCACAATGAGGGTGTTTGCATTTCAGCTTGGATGGCCTATGCTTTGCACCAACTCTAGTAGCTACCACCAACTGCCCATGGGGCTGTTCTTGGTGTCACTGGCCATCCAGGTTTATTAACAAAATACGAGGATTGCTCTATTTTTAAAGAGTTGAAACCTTAAGCCTCGAACTCGGCATTTGGCCGTGTGTTTTTTTTTTTTAAAGCTTGCTGTGCTTGAAGAACTTTTCTTGTTTCCATAGGAATTCCTTGAGTTTTTCACGGCCATAATGCCTTGCTTGGCTACTAGAGGTCCAATTTCCCTTGGCCTTGCTTGCAACAGGCGGCTACCACAAATGTCAACATGCTCGGTCTTTAGGGCTTGTATTTCTAGGCGCTTGTATTTGTCAGCTGCTCTTGATGGCTTAACAGCCGGTAGTACAGTGCCTCCCCTACATACATACAGCCGCATAGGCGCTTACTTTGTACATACACATGAACTTATTCGACTCAGCGATTAGAGTCGCTTGTTCTTGGAGTGCCATTTGATATACTGCCCCTCACATCCACTTGCGAGGTAGATGAGGGGATTTTAAGCATGCATTCACACAACCGTTTTTTGGTTGTTGGGTGGGTGGTTGTCAACATCATATACCTACGCATTTCATAGCCATGCATTCGTTTGATGGGTTAGCTGTGAATGCTGCCTGCTTATATGAACTGGCCGGCTCTCGCTAAACCATGCTAGCTTTTAATTATGGTTGATGCCGCCTGCTTGGTTGCCGCTTCTAGGCCAGCCTTGCTTTGGATGCTGGCTTGGCGGGATGCTAGGTAGGCTTTACGGAGTATGCCGCTTGGCTCACACGTTATGGCAGCATTGAAATGAGTGTGATGTGGTCTTTGAACTATGCACTTACAGCCGGCTATTATGGTGCATTTCATGTGCCGCCTGTCCGGTTTAGTGGGTGCATTCAATTGCGTGCACACAGCCGGTCAAAGGCGAAGATGCCTGGCTGGCCATGGAACTGAGACCTCGACTTAGCTGACATTGATGCCAGCTACTTAAGGACATGCCCATGTTTCGCTTCGAACTCGCGAGCTGGTTATA
The DNA here is from genome assembly GCF_001683475.1 of Chenopodium quinoa. Taxonomy (NCBI): domain Eukaryota; kingdom Viridiplantae; phylum Streptophyta; class Magnoliopsida; order Caryophyllales; family Amaranthaceae; genus Chenopodium; species Chenopodium quinoa. The sequence continues at coordinate 1,834,434 of NW_018742309.1, read as the reverse complement.
GCTAGCTGTCTGTCACGCGCTGACTAATTCCCTTAGTCTTTTGCACGCGGCCTACTAGAGTCACCACCCGTTAGACTACTAGTCAAGGCTCCCAATTGCTTAGCAAAGCTAAATATTGATGTTGTTAGTTAAATGTGGTTTGCTTGGAAAGCACAAGTGAGAATATATGAGAAAGCTTTAAGGAAGAAGGCTTTTTATAAATGCTTGAGAGAATACAAGTGTTTGTACATGAGTAAGAATGGGTGGGAGGTTTCCTATTTATAGGCACCATCCCTTTCTAGAGTGTTCTAATCTAGATGCTTCCTAACCTCCTCAAATGGAAGGTTTTAGAGAACTCTATACACTTTCTGATTACATAGGCTTATGTACAATGTTCTAGAACCATCTACAAAGTTCTAGCATCTTAAGTATGTACAAGTTGTCCCTAGAGGCTTCTAGAGACCTCCAGATGCACCACGAACCTCTTCGTGCATTCTGGAAAGTTCTGGGCCTCATCTTCAAATCCTTGCTGCACCATCATCTTTATTGGGCCCAAAAACGGTGGGCCATCAAGTTTGGGCTCATTTGGAGTCCATTAAGCACGGCCCATGGCCCATTATTGTGTTACTGTCATGGGCGTGTTCACTAGGGTAAATGGCAGGGAGCTAAATAAAGCTCTATAGGGGGAAGGGTGTTCTGGCCTTGCTAGCCATGCACCAAGGGCATTCCCCCTGGCCACGATTATAACTTGCTGCCTTGTGGCTCTAGTGAGAGGTGGGAATATGTGAGTCGTGACATGTCGCCTGCTTGCTCGAGGGACGACATGTAGGTGCTCAAGCTTGGTTGTTAATGCTCATCCTCACAACCGGTTTCAAGCTTAGAAGACACTCTTGTTTTAATATAGAATAAGTGTATTATAATATATACTCAAGTAATGTGCATGCTTACTTTAGCTGTCAAGGGCTTAGAAGAATAATAAGCCATGCATGGCTGCTCATGCAAGGCCGCATATCTCTTTTTTTTTTTTTTTTTTTAAAAAAAAAAAAAAGTAAATAGTGATGATTAATAATTATTTAATATCAATAGCTTACAAGCCTACCCGTACGGCTCTTGGCATTCGGTATCTTGCCGAATACTTGGAGGCTGGTATCTTGCCGGTTGTACCCATTGAGTATCATGCTAGGCGCATGTAACTTCAATTGAGGGTGGTTAGACCTGGCCGACTTCTTATGATGCCGCCTACCCTATTTAGTGCAAGTGCACTCTTGTTAGGGGAGTGTCGGCTATATGATATGTTTACAAGGGAGCGCTTTGGACAACCCTAGCTTACCCTTGCTCATACGCATGGACGAACCTACTTGACTTAGCATATGGTGTGCCTGAGTATAACTGGGCTTTGAAAGCATTTGTATTTTGTTTCATTGATCGGCTTGACTGTTACTTGTATGATAACATGCTTAGGCCTGCCGGCTGATCGAGGGGCTGCTTAGGGGCATGGTGCCGGCTATCTTTTCTGTCGGACTTCTTGTGGTCCGACTGCTTTCCAATATTACAGAGGTCGGTAGCCTGAATGTAGGCGTCCGCCTCCATCATTTCTTCTTGGAGGGTCGTCACCCTGTTTCTGACGAGGTCGAATTTAAAGTTCGACCCGTCCTTCAGACCTTTGAAAAAGTCTGTGTAAGCTACTTCATCAGGTAGTCCCTGTATCTGAATTCTCATCAGATTGAACCTCTTGATGTAGGAGCGCAGTCCTTCCTTCTCTCCCTGCTGTATGGCCCCCAAGTCAAGGGTGGTTTTTTTTAGTAGGGATGTTCATTGAAAAATTTGACGTGAACAAGTAGGCGAGGGTCTTGAAATTATTAATACACCCGGTCGGCAAGTTGCCAAACCATTGCTGGGCGATGCCCTTCAATGTGGTCGGGAAACACTTACACCATGTGGCGTCATCCAACCCTTGGAGGTACATAAGGTTGGTGTACGCCATCAAATGGTCTTCAGGGTTGGCAGTGCCGTCATAGGCCCCTACCAACATATTCTTTACCTTGGCCGGCTAGGCGGCCTTTGTTATTTCCTTGGAGAAGGCGGATGGCTGTTCTCCTAGCTTGAGCAGCCGAAGCTGCCAGTCTAAGGGTTGGACATACCTTATCGCCTGTCCTCTAAAGGGAGTAGGCTGCATGAAATATTGAGATTGCGGAACGTATGACTGAGGAGGCACATACGGTACCGCATGATGCTTCTAGGAACCAGAACGAGAGGAAGTGCCGCCCGTCTGGCTCTCATAGTTTGATTTTGAGTACCTCATGGAGGTATTATGTAGTGTGTCTTGAAAATCAGACGCGGAGGCCGACTCTGACAATTGGTCATTCTTCTTCTACTCGAGTAGCATCCGAGCATCGGAGTATGTTTTCTTGGACCCGTCCGACTGAACATGACGGATAGGCTTCCTCTTCCCCGGTGAGGGGAAGCGGTACTTAGTTAGATCGATCAATGGCGCCTCCCTCTCCCTAGGCCTAGGGTAAGGAGTCGCCCCCGATCCTTTACAGGATTCTTCCTCCCAGATTGAGAGGGTCTTCTGGCCGACTGTTCCTTTGGTGGAACAGTCGCCCTTTTGTTGATAAGTTCTTAGATCTCCCCTTTAAAACTATTCATGAAGGTCATGAGTTCGTTTCTGGTGATGGGGGGCAGATCCCTCGGCCGCCTATTGATGATCAAGCGGCGGGCCGGCTAGTTTACTAGATTCAGTTGGGCAGTCCTCTCATTCTCTCCTTTCGGTGGGACGGGTGCGTTGAGCTATGAGGGTCCCGTCAGGGGCCGTGCGAGTCTCGACCTCATTGTCATTTTCCGTATCCTGGTTTGAGTAGATCTGGGGAGTCGTCCATGGGACGCTTCTCACTTATAATCGATACAAACTGTGATGCCATCTCGAAAGTACTCTCCCCACAGACGGCGGCAAATGTTTCGGGGTTTTTTGGTGTCCTGCGAGAGAGTTACAATTCCGGGACTGGATCCGTGCACCTATACCTGCAAAACAACGGAAACCCCCAGGGATGGGGGCTCCGCCTCCGACGATCAAGTTAGAACGTGTTTGAGGAGTAAATGGTGCAGAAAGTAAAAGGGGATCTGGTTCCTCTGGAGAGAGGAGTGATCAATCTGGCTACAGTGGGTAGCCTCAAGGGGGTGCAATTAATGCTAAGTAAGGTCTAGCGATTAGTATGCACGTGTGTTTAGGCTTCTCTCGGTGAGTTGATTATGTGTTTAATGGAGGCTATTCATCTGCTTTTATAGCCTTGAAGTACGTGCCCAATACTAGGTTTTCTGGCAAAACCTAGGACTCATTGGGCTTGCCTCGAGATTCAGGCCTTTGACGGCCGTTTTCCAGGTTAGCAGGTTATGGGCCACGTGGCGTAGCCTGATTAGTCCATGTTGGACCTCTCGAAGTGTGACATGTGGCGGACACGTGGCAGGTTCGGATTGGTCCACTTGTCATGGGTATTTTTACCCTAATCACCTTTAATTTGATTATTATTGTTTATAGAGTAGTTTTTCGGATGACATATGATGATTTAATTTGTGGAATTGTTTTGAATTGCCCTATTATACTTATAAGATGAATTTTTGAAGTTGGATATTTGTAGGTACTAATCTTGCGGAGCGCACTAGACTAGTGAACACATCTTCAGTTGGGTGATTGTTGTTGCTACCGCTATGTCTTGTCGATTAAGGAATTTGTTACCGAGTTCATCTTTCCGAAAGTCACAAAAAGCCACTACTTCAAATACACCATCCACCTCCACCTCTATCTCAACTCCTAACCCTCCCCAACCTTACAACGTTCACTTTACCTCAAACTTTCAACGTCAATGTGATAAGGGAATAAACGCGTCGTCAAACGAATATCCCTAAATCAAATACAATTTATAAAACCTAAACAAACCTAATACGAGTATAAGGTAAGCATAAAGGTCGAACCACAGAGAACGATTAAACACCACCTAATGTTATTAACAACTAAGCTAGTCCGAGATAGGGGAAATTAATCTAAAATCTAAAGACACTAAAACAAGAAATAAACTACTAAGGGAAATGGTTTAGGTATAGTATTCACTCAAACATAAACAAGGCATGAAATTAAATCGAAATGCGAACTAAGCAACTCATGTCAATGATTTAAAGCACAATCTAACCACCTATCGGGGTTAATTGATTTCCCAACTCAAGCACAACTTACACTATCGTCGTAAGCCACACGAATCGAGGTACAAATCAAGCAAATCATTCAATGGACATTCCTAGATCACGTTATCGCCATAATCTAGTTCAATCTACCCAACTACAACAATTGATATGCCTCTCAAGTGAAATAATTGGTAAGACGTGGAAAACAAAGCATTTTAATCACAAACAAATAAATTTCAAACCCTAAAACATGCTGAAGATCCAACTACACCACAACCATCCCCTTGGTAGGAGAACTACTCACTAATCATGCTAATAACAAGATTAATCAACAAATTAACAAGCATCAACATGATTAACAAGCAATACTAAAGACAATAATAAAAAACAATAAACAAAATCAATAAACAATAAAATGAGAGAAGAGAGAGTGAGAAAAACTCATTGATTGATGTATGGATGAATCTTGTCACTAGTTGATAATCAAAAATCCACAATTTCTCTTTGATTTTCCTCACTTTCTCTCTATAAAAACTACTCCTAAGCTAAACCCTAAAAACTAGAGAGAGAGCGCTAAAACTAATTAATTAAGAGAGAATAAAACTAAGCTCTCCTTTCTAATTACCCTAAAATGGGTATTTATTAATACCTAGGAAAATAGAAAAATAAAAGAAAGGAAATAAATAAAATAAATAGAAAAAAGAAGAAGGAGAAAATAAAGAAAAGTAAAAGAAAATATAAAAGGAATAAGAAAAGAAGAAAAAGGGGAGAAAGAAAAGGAAAATAAAAAGAATACAGAAAATAAAATAAAAATAAAAGCAATGAAATACAAAGACACCTAAAATCCCACTGAAACATCAGACCTCCCAAAATTCCCATCATCTTCTTCCATTTTTTGGCTGTTTCAATGGGAATTAATCCCATGCTTTGCGCCTCACCAAATTAAACCAACAACCATCATCATCGAATCACCACCGCTAATCATCATCGTCTATCATTGAGCATCAATCAAGGCCGTTCGGTCTCCTAAACAACCACGTGAGAAGCCCGTGAAGTGGTTCGGTCGAACCGAGGGTAGGTTCGGCCGAACTATGGGTTGGTTCGGTCGAACCAAGGGTGTGTTCGACCGAACCTCTTCAAATTAGAAAACTTCATGAGTTTCTGACTCTTTCGGCACTTCGACCGAACTTCTCAACAGTTTGGTCGGACCCGATTGATATACAAGTTGCTCTGATTTTGGGCGGAAATGGTGGAATCAGGGTGAGTAATTTCGGTGGGCTACTGTGGCTAAGGTTGCGGGACGTGCGGTGGTTGTGAGGGCTGCAGCAGCTCGAATTGGTGGCTTGCGATTGTGGGTGAAGGTGGAACGGTGGTGCAGGTGATTGGTGGTTGGCGTGGCCAGGTGGTGAGTACGGTGTAATTGGTGTTGAGTGGAGGCAGCAGCGCTAATGGGGTTGTGCGTGAGCTGGGCAGTGCTGCTGTAATTAGGCTGGTGGTTGCGGATTGGTGAAGGGAGGGGAGTTGCGCAAGGCTGCTGGTGTTTGGTGTGGTGGAGCAGGGCTATTTTGTTAGTGAATGGTGGCGAAAATGTGAGCAGGTGAAGGTTGGAGTTGCGAGGGGTGTGCTGTCGGTGTTGTGAGGTACCGTGGCTGATTGGGCTGCTCTTTTTTTGTTGCTGATTTTGGGTGGTGTAGGATAGTAAAGGGTGCGGCAATGATGGTTTGACTTTAGACCTTGAAACCGAACTCATTGGCTTGAACTCGAACCTACATCAACAAGCAAAACCGAAGAGAGGATTGGGACAAAATAAAATGAAAATAAAAAGTAAAATAGAAATAAGAGAATTAAAACTAAACTAATAAAAATTAAATAAAACTCTACAAGTAAATAAAATAAAAAAAAATAACAAAATAAACAAAAAGCTAATTAAAATTATGAAAGTAACAAAGAAAAAGAACGAAATAAAATAAATCCAAAACAAATAAAATACGAAATAAACTAAAACAAATTAATTAAAAAAACTAAGCTAAAACATGCCAAAATAACGAAATAAACTAGAAAATTTATTAACGAGAAAACAAGAGAATAAAAGGGAAAATTAAGAGAAAATAAACACGAAAAAGACTTTAAAACTACTCCCTAAGAGTGACATAAATGTCATTCACAAATTCCCCCAAGTTAAGCTTTTGCTCGTCCTCAAGCAAAACAAGAACGAAGCATAAGGGAAGATGACACATTTATTCATACTAAGAAAATAAAGAGAGGAAGAATGTATACTAACTCACTGCCGTAGGAATCACGGATGCATTTAGCGTATGCATCAAGCCTTTAAACCCCCATATCGCCAAAGAGGACGAGTAAGCTCTCGTGAGGGTTTCCTAAGAGGTTTAACTCACAACACTTGGCAACATGCTCAAAACAAAGGAGAAGATAAAGAAGAAAATCAACCAAAAACACGAAACAAAACATGAAAATGAAGAGCATATTGAAAAGACAAGCATAGATGGATGACAATCTTTCTAAGCAATGAGAGTAAGCACGCTTTTAGATGCCAATGGTTGATTGAAAGATAAGCTATACTAAGCATAGAGAACTCTAACATGCTCCACTCCCCCTGCATTCCATACATTCTTATGCGTTCCCTTATCTAGATTCAAATCCACCCTTCAAGGTAGCATCTCATGACTCCATGAAGGAGCCGGAACAAAGATAAGACAATAAAAACAAGGGGAACCCGACATCTTAACAAGTCATGCTCTCTCCATATGCTTGAAATCTAGCTTCCTCCATCGACTAGTGACTCAACCAATCTAAGTCAAAAGGACTTTAAAAAAAAAGGTTGTAACGTAGGCTAGGGGGTAAAGGTGAGGAAAAATTTGAAAATTTGGTGGTAATTCCTAAATGTGAAGCAAAGAATGGCGCCGGTTATCAAAAACAACATAGAATATCACCAATTTCCAAACAAAAATACATCTCCCCCAAGCTTATTCAACACAAACTCACAAAACTATAAACAAAATGCGTAGAATTCTCCCCTAAGCTTGAATTGAGCATTGTCCTCAATGCTCAAACTAGGGAAGACACTACATCAAAAACGTTTTGCGATTTTTCATTTTTTTTTCTCCTTTATTTTTTCTTTATTTATTTATTATTATTTTTTTTAGTTTTACTTTTGCCAACTTTATTGCATAGTCCTTGCCTTTCATAACTATGGACGACTTTTTCTTGAATTCACATTTGCTTTTAATAAACACAAACATTAAAAAACATAACCTTACTTTCCATTCCAAACCATCACTTATCAACTTTTCAAACAAAAATCACAACAAACTTTATGGCTCAAACTTCACAATTCTATGGGTGAAAAATGAAACAAAAGGGCCATGGGATTTATAATGTGTTCATGAACAAGGAGGTGTAGGCTCAACATGGCTAGCAAGGGGAAAATGCAAATAAAATTATAAAGAAGCAACAAAAGAAAAGCTAAACCTAGAAAAGCAAAAATAATCACCGAAGAAAATGCTTTTGTCCTCACAAGATTTAGTTCGGTCGCTAGACATCAAGTTCTCAATCTAAGCATGCCTTGGTAAGGATCCTATGCCGCTCATACAAGAAGTGTTGGAGGCTTGAACAATAAAGCTCACATGGGGTTACAAAAACTACCTTTAGGGCTTCAAATCTCCTAATGAGAGCAACATTTTCTTACCACAAACAAGTTAATTTGGGTTCGATGGACCTTACGATTTCTAACAAAACTACCTTAGCATATACATATCCTAGAGTTAACCAATGGCAATCCAAGAACGTGGAAACTCTTAATCCTTAGGAAGAAAGACATTTAAGAATGCAAATCCATCAAGTATTGCTCAACATAAACACGAAACATACAAAAATCACATGGTTTGTCTTAAGCAAAGGAAAATCCTAGAAAAAATAAAGGAGAACAAAAGGTAAAAGGCATGCAAGAAAATAATTCCCAATCGTTAAACAAGGATCGTTCGGCATCAATACCAACGATCACCAGATTCCGAAGAATCAAATGCATACAACCTCGAACCATTTAACTCTAATCTAAACTAAAACCTAAACTATGCACACAAATTAAGGAAAATAAGAAGGATCTCACCGGGAGCTTGACAAAAGGTAACCATGGAGCACAAAGCAATCTCACCAATTGTAATTTCGCTCCAAAGCTCCCAAAGCAACCTAGCAAGATAAGAAGAAAATTTTAAAGTAAAGGAGAAGAACACAAAGAAAGTAAACAAAATAAAAGTGAAAAGAAGAAAAGAGAGGGATTAGAACTCTGGGTTTCCTCCCGGGAAGCGCTTGTTTAGGGTCTCTAGCTTGACCTTCCCCTTATTCAAGGAGAATCATAGAAGGCCACCTTTCTACACTTGGTGGTCAAACCATGCATGACCTCCACCTTAGGCGGTAAAACAAGTGATCCTCCATCACATGGTGGATGAGTCTCAAAAGCCACAAGAGGCTTATCTTCTTTCTTCTTCAACTTCTTCTTTTTCTTTTTTCTTCTTCTCTTTTTTCTTCCAAGGGGGATTCTCCGTAACCTTAACACAAGGAGGGCCACTCTCTTGCTCCTCCATTGACATAACGAACCAAGATGGCATCTCAAACACCTCATCAACCTTAAAGCTCTCCTTGTCGACATCCTTGATAACATTACTTTCCGAAACAACAATATCTACAAGAACATCGTTAGAGAAAGACACATGCATGCAATAATCATCATCAAGAGGAATGGAGTCAACACACATAATGCCATGCATGCATGTAGGAGAGTTAATCATTGATTTAAGCTTATAACAAGCCTTCTTGTCACCCACACACAAGGTAAGAAAAACCCCTTAACATCGATCAAAGCTCTCGAAGTGGCAAAGAAGATTCTCCCAAGGATGTTAGTGATTCAGTCATCTTCTACCATTTCTAAAACACTAAAATCAACGGGGAAAGTAAAATCACCTACTTTGAGGGGGACATCCTCAATCTTTCCTTTGAGGAATTTCATGGATCGATCGGCAAGTTGGATAGTTGTGTTGGTGGGTTGAAGGGTGGCTAGATGAAGCTTCTTAAAAACGGAAAATGGCATGATACTCACTCCCACTCCTAGGTCACACAAGGCATTGTTGAAAAGCTTATAATTGATTGAACAAGGGATGGAAAAATTGTCCGGATCCTTCAATTTCAAGGGAAGGTTATTGGAAAATATGGCACTATAATCCACGGTTAAATTCACGGTCTTCGAGTCTCCCTTCCATTCAAAATGTCTTTCAAGTAATGGGGCATTTGCTTCATGGCATCAACAAAGGGGATAGTGACATGAATTTCCTTAAGCACTTCCAAAAACTTTCCAAATTTAGAATCAAGCTTGGATGGCATAAAACGAGAGGGAAATGGCAACTTCCACTATTAGAAAGAGGCTTATTTTCGAGGTAAATAAGGTGTTTTCTAGTAGTGTTCTCTTCCCTAGGTTGTCGGTTCAAAGGAAAAGGAGGTGCATCCTTAATATGGTTCTTCTCATTGGGGTTCTCAACTCCCTCATTTCTTTTTCAATATCCTCCAAGCCTTTCTCACTCCTTGAAGATTCCTCTAAAATCAGTTTCTCAACACCATCCTCTAACTCTATCCTCTCCTTGGATTTCTTCCCACCATTAGGCTCACTCTCAAGGGTCTTACCACTCCTAGTGGTTATGGAACATAAGGGTTTGATGGTGAGTCCTTGGTAAGGAAGATAAGAAGAAGAGGGAAGGTTATCTTTGGAGGCCAATTGAGCAATTTGGGTTTCAAGGATCTTGATGTGAGCCTTCATTTGCATTCTCTCCTTATTCATAAGTTTTCTCTCCTCATCCATTCTTTTTCTCTCCTCTTCTTAATTTTTTATGAGAGTCTCAAGCTTGGTTGCTACATAATCATTAGGAGGAGGTTCTAATTGGAAAGGTGGTTGGTGGGAAATTTGGAGATTGGGGCTAGCTTGGGTGAAATCGGGAGGGTTGTTGTCTTGGGAATAGGGAGAGGTGTTTTGAGCCCCATATCCTCCATAAAATTTATTGGAATCAACCCATTGTTGGTTGTTCCCCATATTACTTTGGCCACCAAAATATTGATTTTGGTTGCCAAAATTGTTGGGGTGTTGGGAGTTGTTTTGATTTCCATAGCCCATATTATTAGAGAATTCCCTCCCATTGAAATTGGAAGGACCTCCCCCTTGTTGGGAATGGCCATCAAAACTATCGTCATAATGATTCTAACCATAGTTCCACCCTCGAATTTCATGCCCCATTTGATTGGGGTTGGAACCGGGTCTCATTCCCCTATCTCCAAAATGAGGGGCAACATTCATAACATTCACATTATCATTAGCATGAGAAGGGGTTTGGGAATCACACAAATACATGCATTATTGAGAGAAATGACCATAATTCCCACAAACATCACAAAACATAACACCTTGAGGCATTGTATTATAGTCATATGAGTTAGAGCAAATACCATTGCCTCCCTTGGAAGAAGAGGAGGTGTGACCTTGAGGGGTTGGCTTTTGGCTCATGAAATTGTCCATTTTCTTTTCCAAATTTGAAAATTGGTTGGTGAGGTTGGCAATTACATTTCCATGTTCCAAAGAATACATTGTGCCTTTGGTTGTAGAAGCTTCACTTTCATCCTCATACCAATCTTCATAATGTCGTGCAACCTCCTCAATGATGCCTTCTACCTCATCCTCTCCCTTGTTCATAACAAGACCACCAGCACCAACATCTAGGCTTGTCCTTCCTTGGAGTGAGAGTCCATCATAGAAGGTTTGAATAATTTGGTACCTAGGGATTCCATGATGGGGGCATTGGCGTTGAAGCTCTTTATACCTATCCCAAGCTTCACTTAAATATTCTCCACACTTTTGACGAAAACTTTGGATCTTGGACCGAGCCTCGGCGGTCTTTCAATGGTTGAAGAATCGTCTCAAAAATGCGGAGGTGACTTGATCTCATGTTGTAAGAGAGTTGGGAGGCACCTCCTTCTCTAGCCAATCCAAGGCTTTCCCAACAAGAGAGAACGGGAACATCTTAAGCCTTTCGTAATCTTGGGTGACACCGTTGGTCTTCATTGTGTCGCAATACTTCACAAACTCCTTGAGATGCTCATGGGGGCTTTCATACTTTCCACCCGAAAATTGTTTGTGCTCAATCAATGTTATCAAACTCGGCTTTATCTCAAAGTTTTTTTCTTGTATATTAGGTATCAAAATACAACTTTGAGATGCATAAGCCTCTAGTGCTCCCAAATACTTCAAAGACCTTTGACCTCCCATTCTTTGTTGAGAGTTGCTTCCAAATTCAAAGGCGGAGAAAGGATTGTGATCCGAACTAGAAGAAGAAGATGATCTTGGACTAAGCTGTTCTCACTTGAATAAGATGGAGGAGTTGGGGTTTGGTTAACCACCATTGTAGGAGTGTGGTGATGAGTGTTGATGCTCTGACTCCGGGCTCTTGCTTCTCTTCGAAGTAGGGATAGAGAACGTTCTAATTCGGGATCAATAGGAGGGAGTACTAGTTGTCGATAGGGTACCAATTGAAATGAGTGTAAATGCATGTTATCATAACTCATACTTTGATGAATATGGAATCAAATTTCAAGACTCTTGTATTAGCACCCCTTGAAAAAATGGGAGGGTGGGTCACAAACATTAACATTTTCTTCCTCCATTTTTTTAATAGTTGCATCACTTTCATTCTTAAAATGGAAGTTTTAAATAGTTGCATTACTTTCCTTTTTAACTAATAAATTCTCTCTTTCTCCTATCACACGACTCCTATTAATTTATTTATTTTCCTTCTACCTCTCTCTACCCCCAAAAATTGCCTAATGATGCAACTAAATAAAAATGGAGGAAGTATATAGGATGTTCAATGATGTGATGCTCCAAGGTGAACATTTAACCTCTTTATTGGGGGAAAAATGTGAGCTTAATGTGTGTTATAATTTTCCTCCTTCTGGATAACTAAAAATAAAAAAAAACTTCATCATATGAAATTCTTTTTGGTATGAACCGTCATTCTAAATGATTTGATGAAATGAGAATTTTAATTTGGTTCACTTTGTTGTACATGCTTATGATCTTAATATATAAGTAAATAAAATGAGGGGGACAAGTTCAAAATTGCATTTTGTTGAAAATGCATTTTGTTGGCCATCCTTAAGCTAAAAATAGTTCAAAATTGTAAGATTTTAACATGGGGAAAAATTTCAAATCTCAGGATGTCAAGTGTCACCAAATGAATTTTCATTTGCAAATTAAAAACTAAATAAATGCCATTGACTTGAACAGTGTTGATGATTTATGAGGGAATGGATTTGAATTTTTGGATGATTTTACAAGTGTACTGTAAGTTTAATGAACTAGTTGTTGATAATAATGTCGATGACATAGATAATGTCTCCGTTTGTGGATTTCAGAACAACGTCTTCTAGGTTGGCATCATGATATGTAACGAAACTATAAAAAAATTAAGTCCATCCCACAAATAAAGTTCATCAATAACTTGCAAATACTCCTTAGTCCTTACCCTATAACACAGTATGTGAATTGTGATAGATTTTATATGTTAAATCGTATATATCTTGAAGTGTTGAGCCTTGGACGTTTACTCCGCCATAAAAGATCAGTGGTGTATGGAGAAAAGCAAAGCAAAAAGAAATTGGTGCTTCAGAGAATCAGAGGACAATTAGACTAAGGCTCTGTTTGATTTATCTAATTTTATCCAAAATTAGTTTATTTAATTTTATCTAAGCTTATTTTATTTTATCTAAATTATTGGGAAATTTTCTCTAGTAACCACAACCAAATTTTTGGATGTTGCAGAATAGTTTGAATTTTCCATTTTATCTTATGTAGTGAACTAATCTATGCTCTTCAAGGAAGAAAAGTTATTGTGAGTTGTCATGTGTAAGGAATCAATATTAAGGGAAGGGCATGTTAGTCATAGTCTACTAGTAGTAGCTTGGGGAATAAGCTAGAGGTTTGTTAGAAGGGATTTTCAATAAATAGGCCTCATTAGAAAGAAGAAAGTTATTTGAATATTGAGTGGTTTGTTATTAGGAGAGAGTGAGCCTCTTGAAAGCTCATATTAGGAGAGAATTCCACCTCTTAAAAGTGGAATTAACATCCAATCTGCTATCATTCTCATGTTAATACTGGAAGCTTGCATCGGTATAACCTTCAACAACCAAATTCTTACTCCCACCATAGTTCAGAAATTTATCCTTCTTCCGTTTTAGGTACTTTAAGATATTCTTGGCCGCAGTCCAATGCACCTCTCTTGGGTCTGATTGGTATTGGCTCGTAGCACTCAAGGCATATGACACATCCGACCTAGTACATATCATGGCATAGACGATAGATCCAATAAGAAAAGCATATGGAGTTTGACTCATTCCCTCTCATTCATCAGGAGTCTTTGGACACTATTTCTTGCTGAGAGTTATGCTATGAGACATGGGTAAGTGGCCCCTCTTGGCTTCCACCATATTGAATTGTGCTAATGCGTTATCAATATAAGTACTTTGGCTCAATCCAATCATCCTCTTAGATCTATCCCTATAGATCTTGATGCCTAATATGTATTGTGCCTCTCCCAAGTCCTTTAATGAAAAACACTTTCCAAGCCAAGTCTTTACGGACTCTAACATTGGAATGTTGTTTCCAATGAGCAATATGTCATCGACATATAGGATAAGGAATGCGATGTCACTCCCACTGACCTTCTTGTAAACACAAGAATCATCTGGATTCTTAATAAAACCAAACTCACTAATAACTTCATTGAATCGCCAATTCCAACTTTTGCTTGCCTGCTTTAGTCCGTAAATGGACTTCTTAAGCTTGCATACCTTCCCAGCAATGTTTGGATCTACAAAACCTTCCGGCTGTGTCATGTACACAGCTTCTTCTAGATTCCATTAAGAAAGGCGGTGTTGACGTCCATTTGCCATATCATAATCATAATATGCGACAATTGCTAGGATAATCCGGACGGATTTAAGCATGGCGACTGGAGAAAAAGTTTCATCATAATGAACCTTGTGAATTTGCCTGTAACCTTTTGCCACCAGTCTAGCTTTGTATACATATACAACTCCATCTTTGTCGGCTTTTAACTTGAAAATCCATTTGCAACTGATAGGTGTGTAAACTTCGGGCAAATCAACCAAGTCCAAGACTTGATTTTCAAACATGGAGTCTGTTTCGGGGTTTTCTGATGTCCTGCGGGAGAGTTACAATTTCGAGACTGGAACCGGACGCCTGTACCTGCAAAACAAACGAATGCTCTGGATGATTGGAGATCCGCCTCCAACGGTCAAGTTAGTACTTGATTAAAGAGTAATTAATGCGGAAATGTAATTTAGTCTCTCTAGGTGAGAGTGTTAAATATGCGTCATCCCCCTTAATGAGGATTAATGGGCATATTTATATTCCTTGGGATGCGTGCTAATACTAGGTTTAGGTTAAACCTAAGGCTGACTGGGCTTCCCAAAGATTGGGCCTTGTTGGCTGATTTATCCTTTTGGCATGAATGGACACGTGTCGTGTCGCAATTGGTCCATAGAGGACTTATATATGGTTGACACGTGGCAGGCTCCTATTGGCCCATGTGGCGGACACATGGCGGTACCTGACTGGTCCACTTGTCAGATGGTGATTGGTGGAGAAAAATCCCCTAATCATTTGCCCCTCATAGGTGGCACGTGACTGGTCACGTGTGACCTGTGACAGGTGTCACACCGTAACAGGCGACGACCTGCTACAGGTGTCACTCGGTGAAAGGCTGAGAGGTTCTCCCGCCCAAATTTTGAATTTGGGAGTGACCCTTCGCCTTCTCATTTTCGCCTATATAAGGGTGTATTGACTTCAGTCATTTTCACACTTGAGAACTTTTGAAGAGAGCATTCGGACCCCTGAACTTGCTGTGACATTCCGGACTCTTTCTGCCTACCGCCTGCTCTGACAAGCCGGCTGCTCATAATTTTTCAGAAATTCGTCAATTTCACTCGTTCAGGTAACCGTCGGTTCTCTCACTCTTAACTTTTCTTTATTATTTTTTTTTCTTTTTGAAATGGCACCACGGAAGCACACGACACGACCTAGGTTAGTGATCAGCCGGTCACCGGGGACGGCTGAATCTAGGACTAGGAGTGTCGCCTACCCTTTTCTGAACCAAACTTTTCGCTTTATACAAAGTCCGACTGTCTCTGTGTCTATGCAGAACATAATGGCCAGAACAAAAAGAACTGCTAGGATAACAAACTCAGACGGCTCCTCCTACCAGGTGCCGATTAGTGAGACATCTGACAAGGCGCCAGATGCTGAAGTAAACCAAGGCGGCTTGACCGCCGACAGCTCTGAGGGAGGGGTAAAGGTGGTCCCTTCCCATTTTACAGTTGACATGTCTAACTTTTCTCCCGCTCCTATCGAAGGAGAGGAGGCGGGCCCCTCTAGGAGAGGAGAGGAGTCGTCCTCTTCGGATTCGTCAGAGGACGAGTCCGAGTCTAGTTCTTCCGGTCATACTTCTCTAGACACAGAAGAGAAAAACAACCGCCTACAAGAGGCGAGGCTGTCTCACGCAGTTGAGAAGGGGGACAATTGGACGGAGCCGTCCGCCTCTTACAGAGAGCAAAATACCCCTTACTACTGCACTGTCCTCAAAGGCTGGATCAAGGCCATGCAAGAGAAAGTGGGGAGCTTTATTGCGAACCACACAATAGGCCCTGGCTTTTTAGTTTTTGTGCCGGATCCAGAAGACACAGTCGTCTGGCCGGCTAGTACTAGTTATGATAGTGCCTGCTTTGGCTGCTACGAAGCGGCCATCAGAGCTGGTCTGCGCTTCCCATTACATCCGGCTGTTCAGCGGATCTTAGATGGGTATGAGTTGGGGTTATGGCAGTTAGCCCCAAACTCTTGGTTCAACGTTCTCGGCTATGTGGCCGGGTGCGAACTGCACGGGGTGGAGCCAAACTTCGAGACTTTCGCCCACATTAATTACCTCAGCCGGACCCCTAAGGGAGGCGGTACCGGCTGGTATCAATTGACGAGCCACAGAGGCTACCTCATGACAAGAGGTAAAGAAAACAAGTGGAAGGATTGGAGAAGCACCTTCCTTATCATTGAGAGTTCAGCCACGGAGCTAAACCAGCGCTTCAACAGGTGGAACAGGGACCCGCGTCTTCTTGCAGGCGGCCGTAGCATGCCGCCTATTCCTCCAAAGGCTAAGAGAGAGATTCTGGACAAAGGACTCTTCAAAGTAGAGTCGAGGGTCGACTCTACTACAGGGGTGCGAGAGCAAGTACCCCTGCACAGCGTCCCGAGCTTCAAATGGCTCTATGACGAGTACTTTTTGGCCTCTTGTGGCCTCAGCAGTCAGTGTTCAAGAGGTAGCCGGCCTGTCGAATACTCTCTTTTGCCATGCATTACTTGTTATAACTTTTATTAACTTTGGTTTTTGTCCTTGCAGTGGACGCCATGAGCAAGATCACCGCTTCCAAGACTGCGGCGGCTATGTTGCGAGCCTCTATCTTGCAACAATCTTCAACCGACTCTCCCAACAAGGAGGCGCCTTTGGTAAGTTCCAAGCCTTTCACACACTCCTTTTTGAAGTTGGGTTTACGCAGAGACTGACCGCGTGTTTTGTTGTTTTTTTTTTATTAGACGGGCACTCCTAGAACTTCTTCTTCCCAACAGCCGGACTCCAAGGCCCGGAGAACGACTATTGCGAGCTCTCCTGGCACGGCCAGGAAAAATGCGGCGACTGAGAAACAGTCGGCCACCCCCTCTTAAACTCCAATCAGGCCGCCTAGGAGTATGGACCTGTCCTTGTGAATTCTTGATGCAGCCCTTTTACTAGGTCTAACATGCTTGTTTATGCTTGATGCAGCCGGCCCTCAGGAACCGGACCTGATCGAGGTGGCCAAGCCTATGATCAAAGCCGTCCCTCTGGCTAAGAGAAAGGCGGTCAGGGGTGTCGGCACCCTTGACCTAGACGGAATCGCAGGGGTCCTGGCTGAGGTATACTTATCATACTCTTGTCGTTTAAACTCCAGAACGCCTGTTTTTTGTTTGAAAACTGACGCCTGTTTCCTTTTGATCAGGCTCTGCTCCGAGTGAACGGCCTTCACAAGCCGCTTGATAGGAAGACCAAAGAGGTAAAGGCTGCTAAAGCTATGGGCGCCTCTGACTGTGATAAGGCAATGTTTCAAATTGCCCAAAATGAGATTTTAACAACTGATATTCTTTATTATCAAGCGCAGGCTACCTCTGCTATCCGGACTCAGTTGGAGGCGGCCCAGAAGAGAAATAATGAGCTGGAGGCGACCATCAACAATCTCAAGGCCGAGCTGAGACCTCTTCGCCAAAAAATGACCACACACGACGCCTTGGAGAAATCCTTGGAGCGCGTTAAAGAGCGCTTGGCGACTCAGCAGAAGAGTCTCAATGCGGAGCTCTCGGCAAAGGCCGAGCAGGAAAAGAAAGACTTGGTCCGAGAGATGATGGAAGACTCGGCTCAAATTCAGCGCCTGACCTGGGGCCGCCTCTTCCCCAATGCCGACTTTGCCTCATGGGAAAAAACGTACCGCTAGTGTTCCGACAGATACAATCAAGAGATCCTGGCGGCTGTTGAGGACGAGGCAATGGAGGATGAGGATCCGATAGTGGCCATAGTGTCGATTGGGGTAGATGCGTCGAAAAAAGATGCAGCTGAGGCCGAGTCAAGCAAGAAGAATGCTGACCAGGCGGCAGCTGCTATTATTGAAGATCTGCCCCCATCTTAAGCTTTGTGTCTTCTTCGGCCTGCGTTCCGTTTGCTTTCTTTTACCCGGCCACGGAGCCGGGGCTCTGAATATTTTTCCGGTCTTAATGGCCGGCTTCTTTTGTATCTTTTACCCGGCCAAGGGGCCGGGGTTTTGAATATTTATGCCGGTCTTTGTGGCCGGCTGTTAATATATCTTAGGCGACCATTATTTTATGTCGCCTTTTTTGCCAAAATGCTTCGAATTTGTGCTTTAATTTTGCTAAGTATCAAAACTCTGATATCCAGTTGCATACTATACCGACTGTTTTTTGCATGGCCGATAGTTGCAGACAGGTAAGAGGTAGTCACGCTGCCTATGCCCCTGGACGACTGGTTGTCTGTTTCCAGGCTAGGCGATCAATCGACCATTTATCCAACTGGTATCTGACTCATTTTGAAGACCGGATCCCCTTCAGGCAGGCGGTCCTGTCATTTGTAAAATTTACCAAGTAGGGAGGTGTTTTCCTACCTGCCATGGTTTTAAGCGAGAGAAACTAGGCGGTCTAAGCCGGCTAGTCCTGCTGTATTAACTTAGTAAGAACAAGCGATATATGGATACCTTTTTAGTTTCACACCAAGTTTTAAGGAGTGACTAAGTAAACATGATTGTTACTTAGTCGCCGAATGACTGAGTAGTAGAGGTTTCAAACGGAGAGTACCGATTGTTCCCCTTTATTCGCCAATGTTTGTTGGCAATTAACTCATAAGGTATGGACTGTTCTTATCCCAAGTAGTTCAGTCGGTTGGTTGACACGGATGGTTACTGCAAATACTTGTTTTACCTGATTAGTCGGTTAAGTGAGAAGTATCCTTGTCTGAGAAACGGCTATGGGGTTGTCTTAGTTAGACAGTCATATAGGTGTCGTGTAATGATTTTATAGAACAATGTTCCACCCAAAAGGGAGCTGCTCTCTGCGACGAATTTCATCCGGATGGATGCCGTCGGACGCCTGCTATGATTTTGGGACAGGTCGAATTAGTTTAATATTTGGATCAGTTGGCCTGGCGCCTGGTCTGATCATTTCGGTCATGAGCCTTTGATAGTTCTTGGTCAACTGTTTTATAGGAGAGTAGCCGGTTGTATGGAACAAGCGGCATGCCCCTCTTAAGTAAGAATAAAATATAAAATGGAGAGTAGCCGACTGGTTGCCAGTAGGCATGCCCCTCTTAGTACAAAATTGAATGAAAAAGCAAACTTTTATTAAGTAGCTCTCGGATATTTACATCATTCAAAAATAATATTTCTTAAGATTATCTACATTCCAGGTTTGAGGCAACAGTTGGTCATCTGGTGTTTCCAGACGGTAGGTACCGTCCCTGACCTCTTCATAGATTCGGTAAGGTCCTTCCCAGTTGGGAGTTAATTTGCCAGACTCATTAGCCCTACCGACTGCTTCCATTTTTCTTAGTACAAAGTCCCCTACTTTTAGTGGACGCCTGTGTACTTTTTTGTTGCATGATCTGGTCATTCTCAGGCGGTAAATTTCATGGCGCAAGACAGCATTGCCCCTCGTTTCTGGGAGTGAGTCCAATGCCAGGCGCATGGATTCCCAGTTCGCTTCTTTGTCGTATAACATTACTCGAAGAGTCGGCTCGTATTGTTCAATTGGAAGAACAGCTTCCGCACCATAGGTTAGGAGGAATGGAGTCTCTCCAGTCGCCCCTTTTTCAATCGTCCCAATGGCCCAGAGAACATGTGGTAGTTCTTCTGCCCATAGGCTGCCTGCTCGCTCAATCTTTTTCTTGAGTCCGTCTGAGATGATTTTATTAAAGGCTTCTACTTGGTCGTTTTCTTGTGGACGGCCGACTGATGCAAAGTAATGTGAGATACCTTGGTCACCCAACCAGCTTTTGAGAACAGGCGTCTCAAATTGGGGACCATTATCAAAAACCATAGACATGGGAACCCCGAACCGAGTGATGATATATTTCCAAACAAATGAAATCACATCCTTCGACTTGATTCCCTTGACAGCCTCCGCCTCTACCCATTTAGTGAAGTAGTCTACTGCCACAAGTATGTACTTCCTACCGCCTGTACCAGGCGTTTAAGGACCCAGAATATCCATGCCCTACTTAGCAAACGATAGTGGGCTATGAATGGTAGTGAGGTCGGTAGCCGGACGGTGAATTAACTTGCCAAATGTTTGGCACTTGTCACATTTTTTCACCATCTCCATTGCATCTGCTTCCAGAGTAGGCCAAAAGTAACCCTGCCGCCTTGCCCGTTGAGCAAGCGACCTGCCGCCTACATGGGAAGAGCAGTAGCCAGAGTTGAGATCTTCTAAGATCTCTCGTCCTTTTTCTGGAGTAACACACTTCAAGAAGGGTTGAAGATACCCTCTTTTGTGAAGTTCTCCCTTTATCATTTCAAAACTGGCTGCTCGCTTTTTCAGTATTGCCGCCCGGTGATGATCATCCGGCAAGGTGCCGTCTGTCAGATACGCCCTGATTGGATCCATCAAGGTTGAACTTCTATCTAAGATTCCAATAGGGTCTTCCTCAACGCTTCTTTTCTCCATCACCTCCTAGAAAACAGTTCGTGGAGTATCACAGGAGGCCGAGGATGCTAATTTTGAAAGAGCATCCGCCTTGTTGTTTTCTGATCTCGGCACTTGAGTCTAATGAAAATCTTCAAGGGATCCGACTGCTTGTCGTACCGCCTGTAAATACTTGATCATTGTCGGATGGGTCGCTTCGTATTCGCCATTGTATTGACACACTATCAATTGTGAATCAGAACAGGCGTTTATCTTTCTTGCCCCTGCCGCCTTGCACATGCGGATTCCGGCTAGTAAAGCTTCATATTCTACCTCATTGTTTGAGGCTTGAAAACTGAAACGTAGAGCATACTCATACCTGTCGCCCTCCGGCGACTGACATATGACGCCTGCTCCACTACCATTTGAAGTAGAGCTTTCGTCCACATATACCTTCCAGACTTGGTCTGGAGCTTGAGAGTCAGGAGGACGAGTCATCTCAACAATAAAATCAGCAAAGGCTTGCCCCTTCACTGCTTTTCTAGGCTCGAATGTAACTTCGAGGCTCTGAATTTATATGGCTCATTTGATCATCCGGCTTGACGACTCCATGGTGGTCAGTGGTCGCTTGATAGGTTGATCTGTATACACGACGACTGCATGTGCCAAAAAGTAGGGCTTCAATTTTTTAACAGCCATAAAGAGTACGAGACCAAATTTCTCCACTAAGGGATACCTCAATTCAGCATTTTTCAGTACATGACTGACAAAGTAAACCGGGAGCTGGCGGCCGTCTCTTTCAGCAAGAAGAACTGCGCTTACAGCATGATCAGAGACGGCCAAGTACATGTAAAGTACTTCTTTGGGCAAAGGACTGACCAGCCTCGGCAAGGAATGCAAATGAACCTTCAATTTTTGGAAGGCCGCCTCAGCATCCGGCCCCCATTCAAACCTTGCCTTTTTCTTAATGGCCTGGAAGAAGTATAAGCATTTGTCGCCTGATCGGCTTAAAAATCTTCCCAAGGCCGCCAGACAACCTGTTAATTTCTAAACCTCTCGGACGGTGCGAGACGACTGCATGTTGATGACCGCTTGCACCTTCTCAGGGTTCGCCTCTATTCCTCTCTGATTGATAAGGAATCCCAGAAATTTCCCAGACTCAACTCCAAATACACATTTCTTGGTATTGAGCATGACATGGTGCCGCCTGAGTGTGGCGAAAGTTTTTCGGAGGTCCGACAGATGATCTATCTGAAGCTTAGACTTAACAATCATATCATCAATGTATGCCTCGACGTTCCTCCCAATTTGGTCAAAGAACACAGTGTTTATCATTTGCTGGAAGGTGGCCGGTGCATTCTTCAGACCAAACGGCATGACCGTGTAACAGTATAACCCTTGATCAGTGACGAAGGCCGTCTTCTTCTGATTTTTCTACCATAAAGGAATTTGGTGGAACCCAGAGTAGGCGTCCATAAAACTCATCAGAGCATGGCCGGCTGTTGAGTCGACCATATTATCAATTTAAGGCAGAGGGTAACTGTCTTTGGGACACGCCTTATTTAGGTCGATGTAGTCCACACACATTCGCCAAGTACCATTCGGCTTTTTAACAAGCACTACATTTGCAACCTAGTCTGGGAAGTAACATTGCCGAATGAACCCTGCATCCAGTAATTTCTTAACTTCGACGGCTGCCGCCTGACTTCTTTCTTCGCCATGGTTCCGCTTTTTCTGCCTTACCGACTTCTTTTTTGGATCCACGGCCAGTTTATGTACCGGTAGGTCATGACTGATGCTTGGCATTTCATGGACTTCGAATGCAAAGATGTCTTTGTATTCTTTCAAAAGTTGGTGAAAGTCATCACCCAGAATTCTCAGAGCAGTCGTCCTAACCCTGACTGTTCGGTCAGGGCGCGAGTCGTCTAGGATCAGGTTCGTATGCTCACCAGCCGGCTGAGGGCGGAATTCATCTGACCGCTCCTCTGCCAATGACTGCTATTTTTTCTCTTTTCTTGCGGCCCCCATCTGGGCAGCCTTTCTATTCTTGCCGCCTGCTTCTTGAACAGGCGCACTCTCCTTGACATTGTCAAGGTCTGTTTTTCCACCACCTGACCCAGCGGCCATGACAGTGGGCTTGATATCCGAGAGATAGCACTCTCGGGCCATCTTCTGATCTCCCCATAGGGAGCCGAATGTTCCATCATCCCTCTCAAACTTGAGCAACATAAGAGACGGGATTATAACATCCTTGGAATTATTCAGGGTTGGTCGTCCCAGAATCATGTTGTAGGCCGAGAGTTCCTCAACTACCAAGAACCGGACCACCATGTGTCGACCTTCCCCTTTTTCACCGAGGCGGATGGGTAAATCCACTCGTCCCACTAGGTGGACGACTCCTCCTCCAAACCCTACTAGAGGGTGGGATACCCGATGTATGCACTCAATATGATATTTGAGCTTTGACAGACATTTGCTACTGATAAGATCTGAGGAGCTGCTGGTATCTATAAGGATTCGGCCAACCCTCTGGTTGGTCACTTTACATTCAATAACAATAGGGTCGTCATGCGGCCCTCTTACCCCTCCTAAATCTTCTTCAGTGATTACAATTTCAGGAAATGAATATTTGGAGGACCGTTCTTGGTGAACGGTATTGACGTCTAGCCGCCTGATATTGTCATTGTTGCCCCTAATAGTGGGGCCGCCTCCTGAGAAACCGCCTGCAATGGTGTAGACGACTGCATCATCTATATCAGAGCTGTCGGCCTGTTGATTCTTTTTGACCGACTGCTTTTTCGAGGAAAAGTTCCCCTTGGATTTCTTGACATAAGAGTCAAAATCGTCTTGCTCAGCCAGGCGGTCCAGATATCGCATGATACTGATGCATTCGTTGTTTCATGACCAACATCTTCATGATAATCACAGAATTTTCCTTGGTTGTGACTGCTCGCAGAACCCTTCATGGGGGTCGGCTTCTCAATTGAGATCCGTCCCTTGATTTCCTTTAGGATAGCTTGGCTATCCTTGTTAAAGGCATACTTCGGGGAGTATGGTTTGAATTCTTTCCTCTTTTTCTGGGCCGGCTGTTTAGAGGAATCAGCCGCCCAGACCTCTTTTCTCTTTTTCTCATCTTTGTTGGACGACTGTTTTTTTCGTCCTTTTTTGTCGAAGCTCTTCTCGTCCGACTGTTTTCCCGTACTACAAAGATCAGTCTCCTATATATAGGCTTCTGCTTCAATCAAAGCTTCTTAAAGAGTCGCCACCCTCTTTCGAACCAGATCAAACTTGAAGGTCGACCCGTCTTTGAGACTTCTGAAAAAGTCAGTATAGGCCACCTCATCCGCTAGCCCTTGAATCTGTATTCTCATCAGGTTAAACCGCCTGATGTAAGAACGAAGCCCCTCCTTCTCACCCTGCTGAATTGTCCCTAAATCAAGGGTTGTTTTCTTCGCAGGTATGTTCATGGAAAAGTTGGAGGTGAATAAGTAAGCAAGCGTCCTGAAGTTATTCACACAACCAGTCGGCAGGTTGCCGAACCATAGTTGTGCGATTCCTTTAAGAGTCGCTGGAAAACACTTGCACCAAGTGGGATCATCCAAACCTTGAAGGTACATCAGGTTGGTGAATGCTATCAAATGGTCTTCTGGGTTAGTAGTGCCGTCATAGGCGCCTACTAACACATTTTTCACTTTGGCCGGCTGAGCGGCTTCAGTAATTTCCTTGGAGAAGGCGGACGGCTGTTCCCCAAGTCTAAGCAACCGTAGCTGCCAGTCCATAGGTTGGACATTTTTTGCCGCATTTCCCCCAAACAGACTTGGCTGCAAGAAATATTGTTGTGGTACAAATGGTATGTTTGGTACCGCCTGGTCACTATGAAAACTAAACTGACGGGAGGTACCGCCTGTCTGACTCTCATGATGTGACTGAGTATACCTCATAGAATTATTGCGTAGACTGTCTTGAAAATCCGAAGTAGAGGCCGATTCTGACAGTCGGTCATTCTTCTTTTGCTCTAGCAATAGCCGAGCGTCTGTGTATGTTTTCTTCGACCCATCCGCCTGAATATGACGAACGGGTTTCCTCTTTCCTGGAGAAGGAAAGCGATACTTTGTGAAATCAAGGACAGGCGGCTCCCACTTCCTAGAGTTAGGATGAGGGGTCGCCTCTCGCCCTTGAACCCGGCTTCCTCTTCCCTGAAGAGGAAGGTTTCTTAGCCGACTGCTCCTTGACCAGAGCAGGCGTCTTTTTATTGATCAGCTCCTGAATCTCTCCCTTGAAGCCCCTCATGAAGGTTATGAGTTCGGTCATTGTAATGGGATTAGATCCGTCAGTCGGCTTCTGGTGAGCAGACGGTGCGCCGACTGGATCACTGAGTCCAGTTTGAGGATCTTCCAGTTCTCTCCTTTCGGTATGACGGGTGCGCCGGGCCCTTAGGGTCCCGTCTGAAGCTGTATGAGCTTCAACTTCAAACTCTTCTTCAGTATCATGGTCCGACTGAACTTGAGGGTCGTCCAAGGGACGCCTCTCTTCAGGAGTCGGTGCAGACGTGGATTCCATCTCAAAAGTACTCTCCCCACAGACGGCGCCAAGATGTTTCGGGGTTTTCTGATGTCCTGCGGGAGAGTTACAATTTCGAGACTGGAACCGGACGCCTGTACCTGCAAAACAAACGGATGCTCCACATGATTGGAGATCCGCCTCCAACGGTCAAGTTAGTACTTGATTAAAGAGTAATTAATGCGGAAATGTAATTTAGTCTCTCTAGGTGAGAGTGTTAAATGTGCGTCATCCCCCTTAATGAGGATTAATGGGCATATTTATATTCCTTGGGATGCGTGCCAATACTAGGTTTAGGTTAAACCTAAGGCTGACTGGGCTTCCCAAAGATTGGGCCTTGTTGGCTGATTTATCCTTTTGCATGAATGGACACGTGTCGTGTCGCAATTGGTCCATGGAGGAAGAATATATGGTTGACACGTGGCAGGCTCCTATTGGCCCATGTGGCGGACACATGGCGGTACCTGACTGGTCCACTTGTCAGATGGTGATTGGTGGATAAAAATCCCCTAATCAGAGTCCATATCAAATTTTATGGCTTCTTGCCATTTTGCAAAGTCGGGGCTCATCATAGCTTGTTTGTATGTCGCTGGCTCATCTTCATCCATAACTAGGATGTCTTGATTCTCGGTTAAGAAAACACTGAGGTATCTGTCTGGTTCAGATCTTGGTCTTTGCGACCATTGCAGGGTAATAAAATGAGCATTTTCTTTGTCATTTTGACTTTTAACATTGTTGGTTTGACTCTGACCATCTTCAACAGTTGCTTCCAAAGCACTTTGATTGTCAGTTTTGTCAGGTTAACTTTGTTGCTCACCTTCTCGACCTTCATCAAGTTCGATTTTCCTCCCACTTGTCATTTTGGAAAGATGTTCCTTTTCCAAAAAGACACCATCTCGAGAAACAAATACTTTATTCTTAGATTGGTTGTAGAAGTAATTCCCTTTTGTTTCTTTTGGATATCCCACAAAGAAATATTTGTTAGATTTTGGTGTAAGCTTGTCAGACATGAGTCTTTTGGCATATGCTTCGCAACCCCAAATCATAAGAAAAGAGAATTGTGAAGGTTTCTTCGTCCATAATTCATATGGAGTCTTTTCGACGGCTTTTGACGGAGCGCAGTTCAGTGTAAGTGCTACGGTTAGAAGTGTGTGTCCCTAGAAAGAAATAGGAAGATCACTAAGACCCAACATTGATCAAAACATGTCTGACAAAGTTCGATTTCTCCTCTTGGAAACTCCATTCCATTGTGGAGTTCTGGGAGGTGCATGTCAATTCTGAGAGAATACCTTGTTCTTTAAGATGGTCGTCGAATTTGTAGCTCAAATACTCGCCACCTCGATCCGATCGAAGTGCTTTGATTTTCTTGCCAAGCTGATTTTCCACTTCACTCTAAAATTCTTTGAAGTTCTCAAAGGGTTCAAAATAAGTGCGACATAAGGTAGACATAACCATATCCACTATAGTCATCCGTAAATGTGATAAAATAGCGATAACCATTTCTTGCGGTTCTACTCATTGGTCCACATACACCCGTGTGTATAAGACCTAATAAGTCACTAGCCCTTTCTCCCAACTTGGAGAATAGTTGCCTTATCATCTTGCCTAGAAAGCATCTTTCGCAATTTTCAAACGACTCTAAGTCGAATGAATCAAGAATCCCTTCATGAAAAAGCTTTTAGATGCGTTTGATGTTAATATGGCCAAGTTGACAATGCCACAAGTAGGTTTGATTCGACTCAACGGTCTTAGCCCTTTTGGTGGTATCATAAATATTGTAAACATGTTTGTCTAGTGAAAGCACATAAAGACCATTTTTTTAATGTGTTGTACCATATAAAACATTATTAAGAGAAAATGAATAATATTGTCTTTTATCCGAAATTCAAAACCCTTGGCGTCCAACGCCAAAATTGAAATAATGTTTTTGGTAATGTTTGGAACATGATAATAATCTTCAAGTTCTAAAACAAGCATAGAGGGAAAAGACAAACTAAGTGTCCCAACGGATACGACCACAATCCTTGCTCCATTGCCGACCTAGAGTTCCACTTTTCCCTTCACTAGCCTTCTAATTTTCCTTAGTGAAAGGAATGGTGTCCTTTCAACAAGTGTATTATTTCGATAGAGGGTTCAGAATTATAAGAAAGCTAATTATTTAGTGAGGTCAAGTGATCGGAATGCTTCCGATCAGTAATATTAATGTATAATTAATATTACAGCTTAATTAATATTACAGCTTAATCTTGACTGAACACTTCGGGTCACACCCCAATCGAGTAACCAATCCGAGGCGACGAATCAATCCGAAGGATTAAATGAGTCATTAGAGTATTATGAACAAAGACATCGGATATCGAGCTTAGAGCATCGAAACCGAGCGTCGTAGGTCGAGTCGAATTTAGGAATCAACGAAATGAGAAATCAAGCAAACAACAAAATACAAATATAACCCTAGCCTCGGAATGCCCTGAGCAATCCGAGGGCCAAGGGCAATATAGCTAGCCAATAAAACTGAACCATGCCGAGCTAGCTAGCAGCGCTGGCTAGCTAGCTGGTGCGGCATGGCCAGCATTGATGGCGCGCTAGGCTTGCTAGCATGCTAGTGCCTCGCACATAGCAAAGCCAGTCGCACCATCGCAAGGCCAGCAGCACGCAAGTGCTTGCTGGGCCTCGCTAGCACAAGCAACGCAGTAGCAGCAGTAGCGCGCAATGCATGCGTAGGCTGCGTGTGTGCGTGCTTGCGTGCTGGGCTGTGTGCACGCACATTTCCCAGGTAACAGGCCTATCCAAGGGGCCAGGCCGCCAGCAAGGCAGCCTTGTCACCTAAGGCTGGCAGCACCGGCTGGCGCGCGTGCATTGGTTGTGTGTGTGGGGAGCCGGTTTATGTGGGTTGCTTGGGGAGCAAGGGGTGTCTCCCCTTTTGGTCCTCACCTAACCTCTTGAAACTTGTTATTTGTTGATTCTCTTGCATTTTAATTTGCTTTTGAATTAAAATAAATTGAACAAAGTGCAGTTTAACCAACTCTGCCACATTAATGGGAAATTGGAATATTCAAGGCTCCCTTCCCTATAAATACCCATCATTTGGGATTGGGAAAGGACACTTGAGTTGTGAATTTTAAGGGTTCTCCAAGAAGATAATACCTTAATTCTAATACTCTAAGCTTCTTGGTCTAGCCCTGACTAACCTTAGAGGTAGGGACCATTCGGGTTGGGTCTCGAGGGTGTGAGTCGTCCGAGGCTCACGCGCTTGCGGAGCTAGCGCTTTCAAGTACGAGCTCTTGAGGCAGAAGTTTTGGAGAAGGCTTCAAAAACGTGGGCTAAGAATAAAAGAGCGTGGTAGAAATAGAAAGCTGAAAAGGAAGGAGGTAAAAGAAAAAAATCCTCTAATGCTTGGGAACACTTTCAAGTGCTTAAAACGGACCTAAATCATGCTATATATCTTTATTGTGGGAAACTAATTGGTTGTGATCCAAAGAATGAAACTAATTGCATGAATCGATACTCTAAAAGGTGTAAAATATCTCCAATTATAAAGATAAATCTCAAACTATCTTAGATTTTGAGTCTAGGACAAAGGTTAATATTGATGGGAGTGTGCAAACTGTTAGTGTTCCTATATTGTTAAGATCTAATCATGATGAGATTAGAAAAGAACTTGCTAAGATGTTGGTTGTAGATGAGTTGCCTTCTGCTTTTGTTGAACGTGAAGGTTTTTGTAAGTTTTGTAAAGTTGTTGTTCCTGAATTTATTCCTCCCTCACGTGCTACCATTACAAGGGAATTTTATGGTCTTTTTATTGAACAAAGGAAAAAGTTAAAGGATTTTTTCAACAATTTGTCTTCTAGTGTATGTCTTACTACAAATACATGGACTTCGGGTCAAAACTTGTCATATATGTGTCTTAGTACTCATTTCATTAATGATGATTGGAAATTGCATAAAATAACTTTTGTCCTATTGCTGGTCATTCTGGGGAGCTTATTGGTAAATCTGTTGAAAAATGTTTGCTAGATGGAATTTGAAGAGGATTTTGACTGTAACAATTGACAATGCTAGCTCAAATGATTTGGCTATAAAATACTTGAAAAAAATCTTTAATCTTTGGGATGGGTGTGTGTTGAATTATGAGTTTATGCATATGAGATGTGCTGCACACATTTTGAATTTGGTTGTTAAAGATGGATTGAAAGATGTGAATGTTTCTATTTTAAAAGTCCGAGCTGCTGTGAAATATGTGAGGTCTTCTCCTTCTAGGCTTCAAAAGTTAAAGTCTTGTGTTGAGGAAGAGAACATCACTTCAAAAGGTCTTGTTTGTTTAGATATTGAAACAAGATGGAATTCCACCTATTTGATGCTTAAGACTGCTTTAGTGTTTAGTAAAGCCTTTAAGAATATGAAAACAAAGTTATCTCCTTACACTAAAGAGCTTATGAAGCAACCAGTGGGGGGTGCTCCCGATGATGAGTATTGGAATAAAATTCAAAGTTTCTCACCTTTTCTTGAAATTTTTTATAATGCTACTTTGAAGTTATCCGGATCTCGTTATGTGACGGGAAATACTTTTGTGGAAGAGATTTATGATATTCGGTACACCATTTATGAATATGCTAGTGACCGAATGATGATATAAAGAATATGGCAACACAAATGAAATTGAAATTTGACAAGTATTGGCAAATGTTCATAATATTAATATTTTGATGTTCATTGCATTGATTCTTGATCTAAGGAATAAGATGAAGTATACGGAGCATATTGTACGTAATTCTTATGATGTTAGCAATTCCTATATTTTGTGTCAACGTAGTCAAGATACATTAAATTCATTATATGATTGCTATATACAAAAAGTAGGGTAATCTTCTACTAATATTGCCTCTACAAGTCAAAGTCACTACTACATTTTTTATCTACTGCAACCCTCAAATCCGTTGCATTAGGCGTCAAAATCCGTGGTATTAGGCCTAATGCAACGGCCATGTACCGTGGCATCCGCTGACGTTGGAATAGGTCTAATGCAACGGCATATGACACCTAATGCCACGGCATCAATGATCCGTGGCATTAGATCAATACCTATTGCAACGGCAACATTATCGCCGTGGAAATAGCTATAATACCTAATGCCACGGTGCATATAACCTAATGCCACGGTTCCCTATACCTAATGTCACAGAATGCATATACCCTAATGCCACGGTTCACTATACCTAATGCCAATAATACAATTAAAATAAGAATTTTTTTTAAAAAAAAATAGAATTTTATTAAAATGAATTCAAAGTTTGTACATTGTTACCTATAAGGAAAATTACAAAATTAAATTAGAATTTTATTAGTATGAATTCAAAGTATTTGCTTGCTTCGGCTTTGCAGCTCTCTGTGTGCAAGCTGCTGTTGGGGCTGTTCTGGTTTTGTCCAGCCTGCTGCTGGTTGCAGGTGCTACCACTGGTGTACTGGTGCTGGTTGTTGATACTGGATTCTTTTGCAGTGGCATTGCTGGTCTTCAGCTAGTCAGCTGCTCCTTGTTTATCTGCTGGTTCTGCCACAGCCTGCTTTCTCCAGCCTGTTGCTACTGATATCTGTTGCTGCTTGATGTTCCTGTATTACCGGTGCTGTATTGCTGGAATGCTGTTGAGGTGTTGCTGGCGTGGCTTGCTGGTTTTGGCCTGTAGGTACTTGCTGCTGGTTATGTTTGCTGCTGTTTCTGCCAGCTGTTGTTTCTGCTATTGTTTATTTCACCTACACTAGAAGCCAAAATAAGGAGGTGAAAAAATCAATAGACTTTCTAATTCCTATATCAGTAAAGCACTAGCCCATAACTCCATTAGTACTTACATAAGATTGAATAACTTCATTACTCTGTCAACCTTAAAGGGAAGAAAGGAGACTAAACATGCCTATTATTTGCCAAATGTTGTAACAAAAGAAATAATCTCAGGAAAGTGATTTTATGATGCAAAAATAATGAAGGCCTAACTTGGTATCTTTACCGACAAGAGGAAGTTTATTTGTCTCGCACTCAATTAGATTTTCCTTGCTAATCAAACAATTATCTAAAAAGAACTAGAGAAATCAAAATACTCTATAAATCTCAACGCACGTTACAACAAGCTGTAACGTAATACAATGCAAATGGCATCCTAGTGCAAAAGCCACTGCCAAAGAGAGGCCATAAAAACAAGTTAAATGATCCCAATCTTATCATACAAAAAGTTCATCACTTTCCTATCAGAGTAACATTTAACTTCTAAGATCATATTTCTCTAAAATGCAACAAACATATGAAACAATAAAAAATTGGAAAAAAATGAAGCAACAATATCAGATTGTCAGGAATTTAACAATTTGCAAGATATCACCAACATTCCCTAGATTTCCAATAATATGATATTAAAAATAAAATGAGGGAATCAATGCATAGAGAAAGAATTATAACTAAAATTGAGAAATTATAGAACAAAATCCATCATTTGAGTCATTTGTAATCCCATAATTTGA
The DNA here is from genome assembly GCF_001683475.1 of Chenopodium quinoa. Lineage (NCBI taxonomy): Eukaryota > Viridiplantae > Streptophyta > Magnoliopsida > Caryophyllales > Amaranthaceae > Chenopodium > Chenopodium quinoa. The sequence goes on along the minus strand of NW_018742309.1, from coordinate 1,802,879 downwards.
TTTTATAACGAAAATCAAAAGATAAAAAACAAAAAAAGTGAAGAAAGTATACAAGTAGAAAGGCCAGATAGTAAAATCGAGATCAAAGACAACCAATTTGGGAAGAACTTGGAACAAATTTATGGTTTGCAGAACTTCTGTTTTGACCCTTTCAAAGTCAATTACAGAATTTATAGCAAATAATCTCCAAAAATAACACTAATTAAGTAATCAACTCAGAACCTAAATAATTAAACCCTAATTATACAATCAAATGAACAATACTTATAAATCAATACTTATAATTGAATGTAAGCCAACAAAGCCACCACAAAAATTATAATGTAAGCCGGCAAAGCCACCACAAAAATTATTTAACAGAGCTATTATACATATATAACAGGTTATCAACTTCACTAAGAGAAAGAAAGTAACAACGAAAAGGTAAATATGCAAGATTTACTTTATTATCCTCCTTTACATACTGCAATATAAGACCCTGTCCCCTAGATCAGCACACTCCAAGGAATTAAACAAATGATAAATTAACTTGGACAAGATACTCGTAACTAGATCAGTATTTAGTAATTCTGAAGTACAAAAAGGGAAACAAAAAAAAAAGAAAAAGAAAAAAGAAAACTGACTTAGCCACAAATCCATAGAAGCAAATCATAGAGTCCCGGTCATTCTCGTATGCCATATTCACTTTTCCCAGACAACCAATCCTAAAGCTAGGATCTGCAATATTACATAAATAAAAGTTACATAAAAGTTACTTCAAAGAAACGTTTAAAACCTAGGCGCAGCTACAGCTACAGCTACAGCGTCACATATTTATTCTTACATAAATCACAATATGGGGAATCAAGCCAAAATTTGACTAAATAAATATAAGGGAGCAACCCACAAGATTTAAGATTAAATAAATCCAATGCAATAAAGACCCACCACTTGTCTAAGATACTCAACAACCCTCATAAACTTTACCGAAATCTAGCAAAGAGCATATAATCTAAACATGACCCAACCAAACAGTAATGTCTTATGGTCAAGTCTCCATTACATACAAGAATCAAGTAAAGAAAAAACCAATCCAGGGAAAAGGAGGCAGGGGAGAGTTAAACAGTTAGGACTTGTGATTAGGGCATTCGTGAAAAAATATTTAATGTTGCACAAAGACTAGCATTCTGCAGTCCAACACACCAAGAATGAAGATGCAGGCTTTCCAATTTCCAGTTTTGCTCTTGAGGACAGGCTACCCTGAAAAATCTCGTGGGCCATCTCCAGTGGTTAAATTACAATGTTCCTCCTACAATGATATATACACAGATCAGGAGCAGAGAAGTAGTCCTTCAAATCAGCAAAGCTTTACCAAGACTCTAAACAGTTGACATCTCAGAAGAGTCGATACTGGATTCAACTCGAACAAAGTAGATATTTAAAAAAATCTCAGCTTATAAGCTGCCATTGTCAATGGCTAGCAGGTATAAGAAGCAAATATAAATAAGTCCTGATTACCAGTTCAGAAATTTGGCCGTCCAAGTTGTCTACTAGATTGAAACTTTTCAAAGGACTAATAACTTTATCTAATAGGATTAAGATTGACACATACTTCAGCATTCATTCTTGCTGAAACAACAAAACTCAAGAATTCTACAAGTCAAATGTCTCACTGGCTCATTTAGCTTGATGAAGGAATATAAAAGCGGGTTTTGCATTATACATGAGCCATACAACTGAGAAATTTTATAATCGGATGCAGGCCGCATATGAGATTTGGGTTGACAAGGCCATCTCATGCAAGATTTTGCCTGGCATGAGCATGAGCCAGTCAAAACTCAATAGTCCTACGGAAACAAAACCAATATTCCAAAAGCAGTAGCTGATTATCAAGAGTATCTATCTTCTTGAGCTTGAGGTAGTCAGAACTCAATATTCCTTCTAAAACCGTCCCTTAAAAATTGCCCCATTTCCGTTTTTGACCATGGGGTCGAAAACTTTATTCTCACATACAATACAATTGGCTCGACCACTTTTGCCTCGTATCCATCAACTCCACTCAACCAAAAAATAACAAAGTAATTAATGGCTTAGGGACAAACAATTAAGGACGGACGGAGTAGTAATCACCGTGAATAAAGAACACAACATGAATACTTTATACTTATAAGAATAAATAATTTTGAACACTGCAAAAATCATATCATTATCCCCCATATCTAATCCATAATATCTAAGCAAAAATTTCAATAAACAAACATAATCATTACAATTTCACTATTAAGGTAACAAGAACATGATGCTAGTCTCTGTATTTTGAGATATTAGCAAGTCCACCAACAACGAAACATGTCAACCACAATTAATACACTATCAGATAATTAATCGTGAAAACACTATAATTTGCAAATGTAAATCTGCCCTTCCATCACATTCACTGTATGAAAATTTACTACTAAAACTCATTGCAATAAATTCTCTCAATCAAACCCAGCCCCAAAGCATAAACTGAAATATGAAAAGTGAAATGGATTAGCAAAACTCCACAAGTAACAAACTTTTCTTTCCATGTAGTCAATACCTAAAAAGAGGTAACGAAGAGATGTAATTTACAAGTATACAATTATATGTCATGGCAAGGGAACAAGATTGCCACAGAGAACACAAAGCAAACAAAATCCCTCTATGCAGCACAGATACAGAAATTGAAAAAACATAGTCAACATAAACTCCACTAATGGTTGCTCTCACGCCTATAGAATTTCACGACACCTATTATAGGGTATAATATAACAATCAAAATTAAAAAAAATTACATGAAAAAATAAAATAGAGAATAATAAGGAAGAATTAGGTACCTGATTTTTGTGAAGATTAGGAGGAAAGAGATAAAAGGTTGA